>NW_027476137.1:352500-370000 GCF_051020955.1 Megalopta genalis
TTAGAAAAATTTATTTTAGCCGTAAATCGAAAATAATGGGGACACCGGAGCTGTTCGAAGCGCCGAGCGCGCCGCGTACGCCCGAATATTTTCAAAGTCCCAACGTACCGATCAAGAGTAAAGTACCATTTTCCTACATTAGATTTCGTTCTAAATGCTTAATCCCTATGTAAAAACGTTAGTTAAGCAAGAATATCGTATTTTTAAAAAAATCTAATGATAGGATTTTCCAGAAAATTGAAAAAACCGAAAAATGTCAAGAGTAAAGTGCCATTTTCTGACATTAGATTTCGTTCTAAATGCTTAATCCCTATGTAGAAACGTTAGTTAAGCAAGAATATCGTATTTTTAAAAAAATCTAATGATAGGATTTTTCAGAAAATTGAAAAAACCGTAAAATGTCAAGAGTAAAGTGCCCTTATTTTAAACAATGTATCGTTCTAAATGCTTAATCCCTATGTAAAAAAGTTATTTAAGCAGGAATATGTTATTGAAAAAAATTAGAAAAATTTATTTTAGCCGTAAATCGAAAATAATGGATCGAGCGAATCGGTCGATTGCGCCGAGACGCGCTATGATGCAACAGACGAGCGATTGGAACGCCCGAATATTTTCAAAGTCCCAACGTACCGATCAAGAGTAAAGTACCATTTTCCTACATTAGATTTCGTTCTAAATGCTTAATCCCTATGTAAAAACGTTAGTTAAGCAAGAATATCGTATTTTTAAAAAAATCTAATGATAGGATTTTCCAGAAAATTGAAAAAACCGAAAAATGTCAAGAGTAAAGTGCCATTTTCTGACATTAGATTTCGTTCTAAATGCTTAATCCCTATGTAGAAACGTTAGTTAAGCAAGAATATCGTATTTTTAAAAAAATCTAATGATAGGATTTTTCAGAAAATTGAAAAAACCGTAAAATGTCAAGAGTAAAGTGCCCTTATTTTAAACAATGTATCGTTCTAAATGCTTAATCCCTATGTAAAAAAGTTATTTAAGCAGGAATATGTTATTGAAAAAAATTAGAAAAATTTATTTTAGCCGTAAATCGAAAATAATGGATCGAGCGAATCGGTCGATTGCGCCGAGACGCGCTATGATGCAACAGACGAGCGATTGGAACGCCCGAATATTTTCAAAGTCCCAACGTACCGATCAAGAGTAAAGTACCATTTTCCTACATTAGATTTCGTTCTAAATGCTTAATCCCTATGTAAAAACGTTAGTTAAGCAAGAATATCGTATTTTTAAAAAAATCTAATGATAGGATTTTCCAGAAAATTGAAAAAACCGAAAAATGTCAAGAGTAAAGTGCCATTTTCTGACATTAGATTTCGTTCTAAATGCTTAATCCCTATGTAGAAACGTTAGTTAAGCAAGAATATCGTATTTTTAAAAAAATCTAATGATAGGATTTTTCAGAAAATTGAAAAAACCGTAAAATGTCAAGAGTAAAGTGCCCTTATTTTAAACAATGTATCGTTCTAAATGCTTAATCCCTATGTAAAAAAGTTATTTTAGCAGGAATATGTTATTGAAAAAAATTAGAAAAATTTATTTTAGCCGTAAATCGAAAATAATGGATCGAGCGAATCGGTCGATTGCGCCGAGACGCGCTATGATGCAACAGACGAGCGATTGGAACGCCCGAATATTTTCAAAGTCCCAACGTACCGATCAAGAGTAAAGTACCATTTTCCTACATTAGATTTCGTTCTAAATGCTTAATCCCTATGTAAAAACGTTAGTTAAGCAAGAATATCGTATTTTTAAAAAAATCTAATGATAGGATTTCCCAGAAAATTGAAAAAACCGAAAAATGTCAAGAGTAAAGTGCCATTTTCTGACATTAGATTTCGTTCTAAATGCTTAATCCCTATGTAGAAACGTTAGTTAAGCAAGAATATCGTATTTTTAAAAAAATCTAATGATAGGATTTTTCAGAAAATTGAAAAAACCGTAAAATGTCAAGAGTAAAGTGCCCTTATTTTAAACAATGTATCGTTCTAAATGCTTAATCCCTATGTAAAAAAGTTATTTAAGCAGGAATATGTTATTGAAAAAAATTAGAAAAATTTATTTTAGCCGTAAATCGAAAATAATGGATCGAGCGAATCGGTCGATTGCGCCGAGACGCGCTATGATGCAACAGACGAGCGATTGGAACGCCCGAATATTTTCAAAGTCCCAACGTACCGATCAAGAGTAAAGTACCATTTTCCTACATTAGATTTCGTTCTAAATGCTTAATCCCTATGTAAAAACGTTAGTTAAGCAAGAATATCGTATTTTTAAAAAAATCTAATGATAGGATTTTCCAGAAAATTGAAAAAACCGAAAAATGTCAAGAGTAAAGTGCCATTTTCTGACATTAGATTTCGTTCTAAATGCTTAATCCCTATGTAGAAACGTTAGTTAAGCAAGAATATCGTATTTTTAAAAAAATCTAATGATAGGATTTTTCAGAAAATTGAAAAAACCGTAAAATGTCAAGAGTAAAGTGCCCTTATTTTAAACAATGTATCGTTCTAAATGCTTAATCCCTATGTAAAAAAGTTATTTTAGCAGGAATATGTTATTGAAAAAAATTAGAAAAATTTATTTTAGCCGTAAATCGAAAATAATGGATCGAGCGAATCGGTCGATTGCGCCGAGACGCGCTATGATGCAACAGACGAGCGATTGGAACGCCCGAATATTTTCAAAGTCCCAACGTACCGATCAAGAGTAAAGTACCATTTTCCTACATTAGATTTCGTTCTAAATGCTTAATCCCTATGTAAAAACGTTAGTTAAGCAAGAATATCGTATTTTTAAAAAAATCTAATGATAGGATTTCCCAGAAAATTGAAAAAACCGAAAAATGTCAAGAGTAAAGTGCCATTTTCTGACATTAGATTTCGTTCTAAATGCTTAATCCCTATGTAGAAACGTTAGTTAAGCAAGAATATCGTATTTTTAAAAAAATCTAATGATAGGATTTTTCAGAAAATTGAAAAAACCGTAAAATGTCAAGAGTAAAGTGCCCTTATTTTAAACAATGTATCGTTCTAAATGCTTAATCCCTATGTAAAAAAGTTATTTAAGCAGGAATATGTTATTGAAAAAAATTAGAAAAATTTATTTTAGCCGTAAATCGAAAATAATGGATCGAGCGAATCGGTCGATTGCGCCGAGACGCGCTATGATGCAACAGACGAGCGATTGGAACCCCCGAATATTTTCAAAGTCCCAACGTACCGATCAAGAGTAAAGTACCATTTTCCTACATTAGATTTCGTTCTAAATGCTTAATCCCTATGTAGAAACGTTAGTTAAGCAAGAATATCGTATTTTTAAAAAAATCTAATGATAGGATTTTTCAGAAAATTGAAAAAACCGTAAAATGTCAAGAGTAAAGTGCCCTTATTTTACACAATGTATCGTTCTAAATGCTTAATCCCTATGTAAAAAAGTTATTTTAGCAGGAATATGTTATTGAAAAAAATTAGAAAAATTTATTTTAGCCGTAAATCGAAAATAATGGGGACACCGGAGCTGTTCGAAGCGCCGAGCGCGCCGCGTACGCCCGAATATTTTCAAAGTCCCAACGTACCGATCAAGAGTAAAGTACCATTTTCCTACATTAGATTTCGTTCTAAATGCTTAATCCCTATGTAAAAACGTTAGTTAAGCAAGAATATCGTATTTTTAAAAAAATCTAATGATAGGATTTTCCAGAAAATTGAAAAAACCGAAAAATGTCAAGAGTAAAGTGCCATTTTCTGACATTAGATTTCGTTCTAAATGCTTAATCCCTATGTAGAAACGTTAGTTAAGCAAGAATATCGTATTTTTAAAAAAATCTAATGATAGGATTTTTCAGAAAATTGAAAAAACCGTAAAATGTCAAGAGTAAAGTGCCCTTATTTTAAACAATGTATCGTTCTAAATGCTTAATCCCTATGTAAAAAAGTTATTTAAGCAGGAATATGTTATTGAAAAAAATTAGAAAAATTTATTTTAGCCGTAAATCGAAAATAATGGATCGAGCGAATCGGTCGATTGCGCCGAGACGCGCTATGATGCAACAGACGAGCGATTGGAACGCCCGAATATTTTCAAAGTCCCAACGTACCGATCAAGAGTAAAGTACCATTTTCCTACATTAGATTTCGTTCTAAATGCTTAATCCCTATGTAAAAACGTTAGTTAAGCAAGAATATCGTATTTTTAAAAAAATCTAATGATAGGATTTTCCAGAAAATTGAAAAAACCGAAAAATGTCAAGAGTAAAGTGCCATTTTCTGACATTAGATTTCGTTCTAAATGCTTAATCCCTATGTAGAAACGTTAGTTAAGCAAGAATATCGTATTTTTAAAAAAATCTAATGATAGGATTTTTCAGAAAATTGAAAAAACCGTAAAATGTCAAGAGTAAAGTGCCCTTATTTTAAACAATGTATCGTTCTAAATGCTTAATCCCTATGTAAAAAAGTTATTTTAGCAGGAATATGTTATTGAAAAAAATTAGAAAAATTTATTTTAGCCGTAAATCGAAAATAATGGGGACACCGGAGCTGTTCGAAGCGCCGAGCGCGCCGCGTACGCCCGAATATTTTCAAAGTCCCAACGTACCGATCAAGAGTAAAGTACCATTTTCCTACATTAGATTTCGTTCTAAATGCTTAATCCCTATGTAAAAACGTTAGTTAAGCAAGAATATCGTATTTTTAAAAAAATCTAATGATAGGATTTTCCAGAAAATTGAAAAAACCGAAAAATGTCAAGAGTAAAGTGCCATTTTCTGACATTAGATTTCGTTCTAAATGCTTAATCCCTATGTAGAAACGTTAGTTAAGCAAGAATATCGTATTTTTAAAAAAATCTAATGATAGGATTTTTCAGAAAATTGAAAAAACCGTAAAATGTCAAGAGTAAAGTGCCCTTACTTTAAACAATGTATCGTTCTAAATGCTTAATCCCTATGTAAAAAAGTTATTTAAGCAGGAATATGTTATTGAAAAAAATTAGAAAAATTTATTTTAGCCGTAAATCGAAAATAATGGATCGAGCGAATCGGTCGATTGCGCCGAGACGCGCTATGATGCAACAGACGAGCGATTGGAACGCCCGAATATTTTCAAAGTCCCAACGTACCGATCAAGAGTAAAGTACCATTTTCCTACATTAGATTTCGTTCTAAATGCTTAATCCCTATGTAAAAACGTTAGTTAAGCAAGAATATCGTATTTTTAAAAAAATCTAATGATAGGATTTTCCAGAAAATTGAAAAAACCGAAAAATGTCAAGAGTAAAGTGCCATTTTCTGACATTAGATTTCGTTCTAAATGCTTAATCCCTATGTAGAAACGTTAGTTAAGCAAGAATATCGTATTTTTAAAAAAATCTAATGATAGGATTTTTCAGAAAATTGAAAAAACCGTAAAATGTCAAGAGTAAAGTGCCCTTACTTTAAACAATGTATCGTTCTAAATGCTTAATCCCTATGTAAAAAAGTTATTTAAGCAGGAATATGTTATTGAAAAAAATTAGAAAAATTTATTTTAGCCGTAAATCGAAAATAATGGATCGAGCGAATCGGTCGATTGCGCCGAGGCGCGCTATGATGCAACAGACGAGCGATTGGAACGCCCGAATATTTTCAAAGTCCCAACGTACCGATCAAGAGTAAAGTACCATTTTCCTACATTAGATTTCGTTCTAAATGCTTAATCCCTATGTAGAAACGTCAGTTAAGCAAGAATATCGTATTTTTAAAAAAATCTAATGATAGGATTTTCCAGAAAATTGAAAAAACCGAAAAATGTCAAGAGTAAAGTGCCATTTTCTGACATTAGATTTCGTTCTAAATGCATAATCCCTATGTAGAAACGTTAGTTAAGCAAGAATATCGTATTTTTAAAAAAATCTAATGATAGGATTTTTCAGAAAATTGAAAAAACCGTAAAATGTCAAGAGTAAAGTGCCCTTATTTTAAACAATGTATCGTTCTAAATGCTTAATCCCTATGTAAAAAAGTTATTTAAGCAGGAATATGTTATTGAAAAAAATTAGAAAAATTTATTTTAGCCGTAAATCGAAAATAATGGATCGAGCGAATCGGTCGATTGCGCCGAGACGCGCTATGATGCAACAGACGAGCGATTGGAACGCCCGAATATTTTCAAAGTCCCAACGTACCGATCAAGAGTAAAGTACCATTTTCCTACATTAGATTTCGTTCTAAATGCTTAATCCCTATGTAAAAACGTTAGTTAAGCAAGAATATCGTATTTTTAAAAAAATCTAATGATAGGATTTTCCAGAAAATTGAAAAAACCGAAAAATGTCAAGAGTAAAGTGCCATTTTCTGACATTAGATTTCGTTCTAAATGCTTAATCCCTATGTAGAAACGTTAGTTAAGCAAGAATATCGTATTTTTAAAAAAATCTAATGATAGGATTTTTCAGAAAATTGAAAAAACCGTAAAATGTCAAGAGTAAAGTGCCCTTACTTTAAACAATGTATCGTTCTAAATGCTTAATCCCTATGTAAAAAAGTTATTTAAGCAGGAATATGTTATTGAAAAAAATTAGAAAAATTTATTTTAGCCGTAAATCGAAAATAATGGATCGAGCGAATCGGTCGATTGCGCCGAGACGCGCTATGATGCAACAGACGAGCGATTGGAACGCCCGAATATTTTCAAAGTCCCAACGTACCGATCAAGAGTAAAGTACCATTTTCCTACATTAGATTTCGTTCTAAATGCTTAATCCCTATGTAAAAACGTTAGTTAAGCAAGAATATCGTATTTTTAAAAAAATCTAATGATAGGATTTTCCAGAAAATTGAAAAAACCGAAAAATGTCAAGAGTAAAGTGCCATTTTCTGACATTAGATTTCGTTCTAAATGCTTAATCCCTATGTAGAAACGTTAGTTAAGCAAGAATATCGTATTTTTAAAAAAATCTAATGATAGGATTTTTCAGAAAATTGAAAAAACCGTAAAATGTCAAGAGTAAAGTGCCCTTATTTTAAACAATGTATCGTTCTAAATGCTTAATCCCTATGTAAAAAAGTTATTTTAGCAGGAATATGTTATTGAAAAAAATTAGAAAAATTTATTTTAGCCGTAAATCGAAAATAATGGGGACACCGGAGCTGTTCGAAGCGCCGAGCGCGCCGCGTACGCCCGAATATTTTCAAAGTCCCAACGTACCGATCAAGAGTAAAGTACCATTTTCCTACATTAGATTTCGTTCTAAATGCTTAATCCCTATGTAAAAACGTTAGTTAAGCAAGAATATCGTATTTTTAAAAAAATCTAATGATAGGATTTTCCAGAAAATTGAAAAAACCGAAAAATGTCAAGAGTAAAGTGCCATTTTCTGACATTAGATTTCGTTCTAAATGCTTAATCCCTATGTAGAAACGTTAGTTAAGCAAGAATATCGTATTTTTAAAAAAATCTAATGATAGGATTTTTCAGAAAATTGAAAAAACCGTAAAATGTCAAGAGTAAAGTGCCCTTATTTTAAACAATGTATCGTTCTAAATGCTTAATCCCTATGTAAAAAAGTTATTTTAGCAGGAATATGTTATTGAAAAAAATTAGAAAAATTTATTTTAGCCGTAAATCGAAAATAATGGGGACACCGGAGCTGTTCGAAGCGCCGAGCGCGCCGCGTACGCCCGAATATTTTCAAAGTCCCAACGTACCGATCAAGAGTAAAGTATCATTTTCCTACATTAGATTTCGTTCTAAATGCTTAATCCCTATGTAAAAACGTTAGTTAAGCAAGAATATCGTATTTTTAAAAAAATCTAATGATAGGATTTTCCAGAAAATTGAAAAAACCGAAAAATGTCAAGAGTAAAGTGCCATTTTCTGACATTAGATTTCGTTCTAAATGCTTAATCCCTATGTAGAAACGTTAGTTAAGCAAGAATATCGTATTTTTAAAAAAATCTAATGATAGGATTTTTCAGAAAATTGAAAAAACCGTAAAATGTCAAGAGTAAAGTGCCCTTACTTTAAACAATGTATCGTTCTAAATGCTTAATCCCTATGTAAAAAAGTTATTTAAGCAGGAATATGTTATTGAAAAAAATTAGAAAAATTTATTTTAGCCGTAAATCGAAAATAATGGATCGAGCGAATCGGTCGATTGCGCCGAGACGCGCTATGATGCAACAGACGAGCGATTGGAACGCCCGAATATTTTCAAAGTCCCAACGTACCGATCAAGAGTAAAGTACCATTTTCCTACATTAGATTTCGTTCTAAATGCTTAATCCCTATGTAAAAACGTTAGTTAAGCAAGAATATCGTATTTTTAAAAAAATCTAATGATAGGATTTTCCAGAAAATTGAAAAAACCGAAAAATGTCAAGAGTAAAGTGCCATTTTCTGACATTAGATTTCGTTCTAAATGCTTAATCCCTATGTAGAAACGTTAGTTAAGCAAGAATATCGTATTTTTAAAAAAATCTAATGATAGGATTTTTCAGAAAATTGAAAAAACCGTAAAATGTCAAGAGTAAAGTGCCCTTACTTTAAACAATGTATCGTTCTAAATGCTTAATCCCTATGTAAAAAAGTTATTTAAGCAGGAATATGTTATTGAAAAAAATTAGAAAAATTTATTTTAGCCGTAAATCGAAAATAATGGATCGAGCGAATCGGTCGATTGCGCCGAGGCGCGCTATGATGCAACAGACGAGCGATTGGAACGCCCGAATATTTTCAAAGTCCCAACGTACCGATCAAGAGTAAAGTACCATTTTCCTACATTAGATTTCGTTCTAAATGCTTAATCCCTATGTAGAAACGTCAGTTAAGCAAGAATATCGTATTTTTAAAAAAATCTAATGATAGGATTTTCCAGAAAATTGAAAAAACCGAAAAATGTCAAGAGTAAAGTGCCATTTTCTGACATTAGATTTCGTTCTAAATGCATAATCCCTATGTAGAAACGTTAGTTAAGCAAGAATATCGTATTTTTAAAAAAATCTAATGATAGGATTTTTCAGAAAATTGAAAGAACCGTAAAATGTCAAGAGTAAAGTGCCCTTATTTTAAACATTATATCGTTCTAAATGCTTAATCCCTATGTAAAAAAGTTATCTAAGCAAGAATATGTTATTGAATAAAATGAGAAAAATTTATTTTAGCCGTAAATCGAAAATAATGGGTCGAGCGAATCGGTCGATTGCGCCGAGACGCGCTATGATGCAACAGACGAGCGATTGGAACGCCCGAATATTTTCAAAGTCCCACCGTACCGATCAAGAGTAAAGTACCATTTTCCTACATTAGATTTCGTTCTAAATGCTTAATCCCTATGTAGAAACGTTAGTTAAGCAAGAATATCGTATTTTTAAAAAAATCTAATGATAGGATTTTCCAGAAAATTGAAAAAACCGAAAAATGTCAAGAGTAAAGTGCCATTTTCTGACATTAGATTTCGTTCTAAATGCTTAATCCCTATGTAGAAACGTTAGTTAAGCAAGAATATCGTATTTTTAAAAAAATCTAATGATAGGATTTTTCAGAAAATTGAAAAAACCGTAAAATGTCAAGAGTAAAGTGCCCTTATTTTAAACAATGTATCGTTCTAAATGCTTAATCCCTATGTAAAAAAGTTATTTAAGCAGGAATATGTTATTGAAAAAAATTAGAAAAATTTATTTTAGCCGTAAATCGAAAATAATGGATCGAGCGAATCGGTCGATTGCGCCGAGACGCGCTATGATGCAACAGACGAGCGATTGGAACGCCCGAATATTTTCAAAGTCCCAACGTACCGATCAAGAGTAAAGTACCATTTTCCTACATTAGATTTCGTTCTAAATGCTTAATCCCTATGTAAAAACGTTAGTTAAGCAAGAATATCGTATTTTTAAAAAAATCTAATGATAGGATTTTCCAGAAAATTGAAAAAACCGAAAAATGTCAAGAGTAAAGTGCCATTTTCTGACATTAGATTTCGTTCTAAATGCTTAATCCCTATGTAGAAACGTTAGTTAAGCAAGAATATCGTATTTTTAAAAAAATCTAATGATAGGATTTTTCAGAAAATTGAAAAAACCGTAAAATGTCAAGAGTAAAGTGCCCTTACTTTAAACAATGTATCGTTCTAAATGCTTAATCCCTATGTAAAAAAGTTATTTAAGCAGGAATATGTTATTGAAAAAAATTAGAAAAATTTATTTTAGCCGTAAATCGAAAATAATGGATCGAGCGAATCGGTCGATTGCGCCGAGACGCGCTATGATGCAACAGACGAGCGATTGGAACGCCCGAATATTTTCAAAGTCCCAACGTACCGATCAAGAGTAAAGTACCATTTTCCTACATTAGATTTCGTTCTAAATGCTTAATCCCTATGTAAAAACGTTAGTTAAGCAAGAATATCGTATTTTTAAAAAAATCTAATGATAGGATTTTCCAGAAAATTGAAAAAACCGAAAAATGTCAAGAGTAAAGTGCCATTTTCTGACATTAGATTTCGTTCTAAATGCTTAATCCCTATGTAGAAACGTTAGTTAAGCAAGAATATCGTATTTTTAAAAAAATCTAATGATAGGATTTTTCAGAAAATTGAAAAAACCGTAAAATGTCAAGAGTAAAGTGCCCTTACTTTAAACAATGTATCGTTCTAAATGCTTAATCCCTATGTAAAAAAGTTATTTAAGCAGGAATATGTTATTGAAAAAAATTAGAAAAATTTATTTTAGCCGTAAATCGAAAATAATGGATCGAGCGAATCGGTCGATTGCGCCGAGACGCGCTATGATGCAACAGACGAGCGATTGGAACGCCCGAATATTTTCAAAGTCCCAACGTACCGATCAAGAGTAAAGTACCATTTTCCTACATTAGATTTCGTTCTAAATGCTTAATCCCTATGTAAAAACGTTAGTTAAGCAAGAATATCGTATTTTTAAAAAAATCTAATGATAGGATTTTCCAGAAAATTGAAAAAACCGAAAAATGTCAAGAGTAAAGTGCCATTTTCTGACATTAGATTTCGTTCTAAATGCTTAATCCCTATGTAGAAACGTTAGTTAAGCAAGAATATCGTATTTTTAAAAAAATCTAATGATAGGATTTTTCAGAAAATTGAAAAAACCGTAAAATGTCAAGAGTAAAGTGCCCTTACTTTAAACAATGTATCGTTCTAAATGCTTAATCCCTATGTAAAAAAGTTATTTAAGCAGGAATATGTTATTGAAAAAAATTAGAAAAATTTATTTTAGCCGTAAATCGAAAATAATGGATCGAGCGAATCGGTCGATTGCGCCGAGACGCGCTATGATGCAACAGACGAGCGATTGGAACGCCCGAATATTTTCAAAGTCCCAACGTACCGATCAAGAGTAAAGTACCATTTTCCTACATTAGATTTCGTTCTAAATGCTTAATCCCTATGTAAAAACGTTAGTTAAGCAAGAATATCGTATTTTTAAAAAAATCTAATGATAGGATTTTCCAGAAAATTGAAAAAACCGAAAAATGTCAAGAGTAAAGTGCCATTTTCTGACATTAGATTTCGTTCTAAATGCTTAATCCCTATGTAGAAACGTTAGTTAAGCAAGAATATCGTATTTTTAAAAAAATCTAATGATAGGATTTTTCAGAAAATTGAAAAAACCGTAAAATGTCAAGAGTAAAGTGCCCTTACTTTAAACAATGTATCGTTCTAAATGCTTAATCCCTATGTAAAAAAGTTATTTAAGCAGGAATATGTTATTGAAAAAAATTAGAAAAATTTATTTTAGCCGTAAATCGAAAATAATGGGGACACCGGAGCTGTTCGAAGCGCCGAGCGCGCCGCGTACGCCCGAATATTTTCAAAGTCCCAACGTACCGATCAAGAGTAAAGTACCATTTTCCTACATTAGATTTCGTTCTAAATGCTTAATCCCTATGTAAAAACGTTAGTTAAGCAAGAATATCGTATTTTTAAAAAAATCTAATGATAGGATTTTCCAGAAAATTGAAAAAACCGAAAAATGTCAAGAGTAAAGTGCCATTTTCTGACATTAGATTTCGTTCTAAATGCTTAATCCCTATGTAGAAACGTTAGTTAAGCAAGAATATCGTATTTTTAAAAAAATCTAATGATAGGATTTTTCAGAAAATTGAAAAAACCGTAAAATGTCAAGAGTAAAGTGCCCTTATTTTAAACATTATATCGTTCTAAATGCTTAATCCCTATGTAAAAAAGTTATCTAAGCAAGAATATGTTATTGAATAAGATGAGAAAAATTTATTTTAGCCGTAAATCGAAAATAATGGGTCGAGCGAATCGGTCGATTGCGCCGAGACGCGCTATGATGCAACAGACGAGCGATTGGAACGCCCGAATATTTTCAAAGTCCCACCGTACCGATCAAGAGTAAAGTACCATTTTCCTACATTAGATTTCGTTCTAAATGCTTAATCCCTATGTAGAAACGTTAGTTAAGCAAGAATATCGTATTTTTAAAAAAATCTAATGATAGGATTTTCCAGAAAATTGAAAAAACCGAAAAATGTCAAGAGTAAAGTGCCATTTTCTGACATTAGATTTCGTTCTAAATGCTTAATCCCTATGTAGAAACGTTAGTTAAGCAAGAATATCGTATTTTTAAAAAAATCTAATGATAGGATTTTTCAGAAAATTGAAAAAACCGTAAAATGTCAAGAGTAAAGTGCCCTTATTTTAAACAATGTATCGTTCTAAATGCTTAATCCCTATGTAAAAAAGTTATTTAAGCAGGAATATGTTATTGAAAAAAATTAGAAAAATTTATTTTAGCCGTAAATCGAAAATAATGGATCGAGCGAATCGGTCGATTGCGCCGAGACGCGCTATGATGCAACAGACGAGCGATTGGAACGCCCGAATATTTTCAAAGTCCCAACGTACCGATCAAGAGTAAAGTACCATTTTCCTACATTAGATTTCGTTCTAAATGCTTAATCCCTATGTAAAAACGTTAGTTAAGCAAGAATATCGTATTTTTAAAAAAATCTAATGATAGGATTTTCCAGAAAATTGAAAAAACCGAAAAATGTCAAGAGTAAAGTGCCATTTTCTGACATTAGATTTCGTTCTAAATGCTTAATCCCTATGTAGAAACGTTAGTTAAGCAAGAATATCGTATTTTTAAAAAAATCTAATGATAGGATTTTTCAGAAAATTGAAAAAACCGTAAAATGTCAAGAGTAAAGTGCCCTTATTTTAAACATTATATCGTTCTAAATGCTTAATCCCTATGTAAAAAAGTTATCTAAGCAAGAATATGTTATTGAAAAAAATTAGAAAAATTTATTTTAGCCGTAAATCGAAAAGAAGTCTGTTCGTTTCTCTGTCTCTCTCGCGCGATCGAACTATCGATGTTTCCCGACAAACTATTGGAAGTTTAATTAAACTTTATACATGAAATTACTCGTTTTGATCCCCGCTACACAGCCGTATACTTTTTATAATTTTGTGGAATCGGGAACCTTGAAATATTTATCATAACGCGGATCGACTGTCTCTGTCTCTTTCTAGATCGGAAGAATCGATGTTTCCCGGCAAACTATTGGGAGTTTAATTAAACTTTATACATGAAATTACTCGTTCTGATCCCCGCTACACAGCCGTAAACTTTTTATAAATTTGTGGAATCGGGAACCTCGAAATATTTATCATAACGCGGATCGACTGTCTCTGTCTCTTTCTAGATCGGAAGAATCGATGTTTCCCGGAAAACTATTGGGAGTTTAATTAAACTTTATACATGAAATTACTCGTTCTGATCCCCGCTACACAGCCGTATACTTTTTATAATTTTGTGGAATCGGGAACCTTGAAATATTTATCATAACGCGGATCGACTGTCTCTGTCTCTTTCTAGATCGGAAGAATCGATGTTTCCCGGCAAACTATTGGGAGTTTAATTAAACTTTATACATGAAATTACTCGTTCTGATCCCCGCTACACAGCCGTATACTTTTTATAATTTTGTGGAATCGGGAACCTCGAAATATTTATCATAACGCGGATCGACTGTCTCTGTCTCTTTCTAGATCGGAAGAATCGATGTTTCCCGGAAAACTATTGGGAGTTTAATTAAACTTTATACATGAAATTACTCGTTCTGATCCCCGCTACACAGTCGTAAACTTTTTATAAATTTGTGGAATCGGGAACCTCGAAATATTTATCATAACGCGGATCGACTGTCTCTGTCTCTTTCTAGATCGGAAGAATCGATGTTTCCCGGCAAACTATTGGGAGTTTAATTAAACTTTATACATGAAATTACTCGTTTTGATCCCCGCTACACAGCCGTATACTTTTTATAATTTTGTGGAATCGGGAACCTTGAAATATTTATCATAACGCGGATCGACTGTCTCTGTCTCTTTCTAGATCGGAAGAATCGATGTTTCCCGGCAAACTATTGGGAGTTTAATTAAACTTTATACATGAAATTACTCGTTCTGATCCCCGCTACACAGCCGTAAACTTTTTATAAATTTGTGGAATCGGGAACCTCGAAATATTTATCATAACGCGGATCGACTGTCTCTGTCTCTTTCTAGATCGGAAGAATCGATGTTTCCCGGAAAACTATTGGGAGTTTAATTAAACTTTATACATGAAATTACTCGTTCTGATCCCCGCTACACAGCCGTATACTTTTTATAATTTTGTGGAATCGGGAACCTCGAAATATTTATCATAACGCGGATCGACTGTCTCTGTCTCTTTCTAGATCGGAAGAATCGATGTTTCCCGGAAAACTATTGGGAGTTTAATTAAACTTTATACATGAAATTACTCGTTCTGATCCCCGCTACACAGCCGTAAACTTTTTATAAATTTGTGGAATCGGGAACCTCGAAATATTTATCATAACGCGGATCGACTGTCTCTGTCTCTTTCTAGATCGGAAGAATCGATGTTTCCCGGCAAACTATTGGGAGATTAATTAAACTTTATACATGAAATTACTCGTTTTGATCCCCGCTACACAGCCGTATACTTTTTATAATTTTGTGGAATCGGGAACCTTGAAATATTTATCATAACGCGGATCGACTGTCTCTGTCTCTTTCTAGATCGGAAGAATCGATGTTTCCCGGCAAACTATTGGGAGTTTAATTAAACTTTATACATGAAATTACTCGTTTTGATCCCCGCTACACAGCCGTATACTTTTTATAATTTTGTGGAATCGGGAACCTCGAAATATTTATCATAACGCGGATCGACTGTCTCTGTCTCTTTCTAGATCGGAAGAATCGATGTTTCCCGGCAAACTATTGGGAGTTTAATTAAACTTTATACATGAAATTACTCGTTCTGATCCCCGCTACACAGCCGTATACTTTTTATAATTTTGTGGAATCGGGAACCTCGAAATATTTATCATAACGCGGATCGACTGTCTCTGTCTCTTTCTAGATCGGAAGAATCGATGTTTCCCGGCAAACTATTGGGAGTTTAATTAAACTTTATACATGAAATTACTCGTTCTGATCCCCGCTACACAGCCGTAAACTTTTTATAAATTTGTGGAATCGGGAACCTCGAAATATTTATCATAACGCGGATCGACTGTCTCTGTCTCTTTCTAGATCGGAAGAATCGATGTTTCCCGGAAAACTATTGGGAGTTTAATTAAACTTTATACATGAAATTACTCGTTCTGATCCCCGCTACACAGCCGTATACTTTTTATAATTTTGTGGAATCGGGAACCTCGAAATATTTATCATAACGCGGATCGACTGTCTCTGTCTCTTTCTAGATCGGAAGAATCGATGTTTCCCGGCAAACTATTGGGAGTTTAATTAAACTTTATACATGAAATTACTCGTTCTGATCCCCGCTACACAGCCGTATACTTTTTATAATTTTGTGGAATCGGGAACCTCGAAATATTTATCATAACGCGGATCGACTGTCTCTGTCTCTTTCTAGATCGGAAGAATCGATGTTTCCCGGCAAACTATTGGGAGTTTAATTAAACTTTATACATGAAATTACTCGTTCTGATCCCCGCTACACAGCCGTATACTTTTTATAATTTTGTGGAATCGGGAACCTCGAAATATTTATCATAACGCGGATCGACTGTCTCTGTCTCTTTCTAGATCGGAAGAATCGATGTTTCCCGGCAAACTATTGGGAGTTTAATTAAACTTTATACATGAAATTACTCGTTTTGATCCCCGCTACACAGCCGTATACTTTTTATAATTTTGTGGAATCGGGAACCTTGAAATATTTAACATAACGCGGATCGACTGTCTCTGTCTCTTTCTAGATCGGAATAATCGATGTTTCCCGGCAAACTAATGGGATATTAATTAAACTTTATACACGAAATTACTCGTTTTGATCCCTGCTACACAGCCGTATACTTTTTATAATTTTGTGGAATCGGGAACCTTGCAATATTTAACATAACGCGGATCGACTGTCTCTGTCTCTTTCTAGATCGGAATAATCGATGTTTCCCGGCAAACTAATGGGATATTAATTAAACTTTATACACGAAATTACTCGTTTTGATCCCTGCTACACAGCCGTATACTTTTTATAATTTTGTGGAATCGGGAACCTTGCAATATTTAACATAACGCGGATCGACTGTCTCTGTCTCTTTCTAGATCGGAATAATCGATGTTTCCCGGCAAAGTAATGGGAGTTTAATTAAACTTTATGCATCAAATCATTCAGTTTGACTCCTGCAACACAACCAAACACTCTCTGTAATTTTCTGAACTGAAAAACCACTGAAATTGCGCTCGAAATGCGGAGCGACGGGTCGGCGCGTCTGCACTGTGCGACAGCTAGTCAAAACGTCCGAACAGCGTATTGTTTTCGATCTCTTGGTATAATATTCGTATTCCTTGCTGTGTATAGCTTCCGATCGATTATTGCAATGGTCAAAGTTCCAGCGGCGTAATGCTTTCCATAAGATTACATTAATATAACCAGCGGCATATTGCTTTCTATCTTGTAATGAAAATTTTATAACCAAGTACCAACGGCGTATTGCTTTCGTTCGGATAATGGAGATTTTACAACCAAGTACCAGCGGTTTCTGTCTTATAATTAAATTATTATAATAAAATAAAGTACCAGCGGCGTGTTACTTTCGTTCGGATAATGGAGATTTTACAACCAAGTATCAGCGGTTTCTGTCTTATAATTAAATTATTATAATAAAATAAAGTACCAGCGGCGTATTGCTTTCGTTCGGATAATGGAGATTTTATGTCCAGCGGCGTAGTGCTTTCTATCTTATAATGTAATTCTTATTACAAAGTACCAGCGGCGTATTGGTTCGTACCAGCGGCGTATTGCTTTTTTTCCAGCGGCGTATTGGTTCGTACCAGCGGCGTATTGCTTTTTTTTCCAGCGGCGTATTGGTTCGTACCAGCGGCGTATTGCTTTTTTTCCAGCGGCGTATTGGTTCGTACCAGCGGCGTATTGCTTTTTTTTCCAGCGGCGTATTGG
>NW_027476137.1:375000-377500 GCF_051020955.1 Megalopta genalis
AACCCTCCTACGCGAGGGCTAGTTCGGGGGTTATCTCCCGCCCTGGGTGGCCACAGACCGCCACCGCCAGTAGATAGGGACAGTTAGTGTCGTCGTTGTGAGTCTAAAGATGGGCTATGCCTGGGTCCTATGTGGACTATACTAGCCGCTCTCTCGACGCGTGCCGATGGTCTGGCTCTACCCTCGTTCGTTATCGTGACAGGGGAAGACAACGTGCTACTCCCGCTGCCACCTCGAGTCCAACCCAATCCAGGCACTCTTGACGGAGTAGTGTTAAAGTCAATTTATCTCCGCAAGAGGGGCTTCAGCCTGGCCCGAGGGGGCGAACCCCGAGGGGTCCGCCCAGCATGCCGTTCGAATGGCGGAGTGGACAGGTCCACGTCTGCCCGTCACTCAAGTCGGACACGGGACGACTCCAAAGCTAGCGCCGCCTGATAGGAAGCGCAAGCTGGGTCCCGCGACTTGTGTGCACTAGCCCACCCTCTGTCCTTGCAATTAGAGCAGACCGGAGGTTCACTCTTCTTGCTACAGAGCGTGAAGGTATGCCCCTTTTGGGAGCAGTGACCGCACACGTCCTCCTTGAATTTACAACGCTTCGAGGTATGCCCGAAGCGTTGGCAACGGTAGCACCGAAGCACCTGGACGAAATCCCGTACACGACAGGAGTTCCATCCAAGGTAAACTCGGCTACCCCTCTGCTTCAGCCGCTGAAGATTCTGCGGACTGACGGCAACGACCCAGTTGGCTGTCTCCGGGGTCTTGCCAGCCATGCGGCTGACCCGAATTCCCGAAGGCACATCCTTCTGGTTCGCATCGCAGAGATTTTGCCTCCAAATACTGGAGGCAATTTCGTCCTTACCCATCCGACGCGGGACGTCGTAAACTAAAACCTCGGGGTCCCGCTTGGTGGGTAAGGAGACGGACAGACCCGCGCTCCGGAGCTTCTTATTGCCAACGAAGGCTTGCAGGTCCTCCTTTCGGTCGGTCTCGACGACGATGCCACCGGAGTGGATGCGTCGGACCGACTTAATTCGGATCGCCTCCTTCGCTGGTTGAACGAGCGACAGAACAGTAACCTTCGTAACTTCGCTGCTCTGTCCTTTTTCCTTCGGCGGGAAGATTTTTACCACATGCTGCGATTGTGGCCGTCTCCCCGCTTCCGGAGAAGCTCCTTTGCAGTCGACTTTGTTCACATGGGCGTAAGTCGACTGCGCGGCGTTGCAGGCCGTCTTCGGGAGAGTTCCCTTGGACGGCCCAGGTCGCATCGCACTCATTACGGCAGGACGCGCTTTTAGGTCCGCCCTGACCGCGGCGAGCTGCCCTTCGACGAAGCTATTCCGTTGAATAAGCTCCTGGACCAGCTCGTTGAGTGCCTCAACCTCGGCGAGTATCTTTGACCCGGACTCCTTATTGACTTTCGACTCAGGTCGAAAGCAAAAGGTCCGTATTTCGGACACTCGCCTAAAGGCTTCGTCTCTTACGAGATCGAGAGGCCGTACCTTCTGCCCGGAGAACGTCCCCTTCGGTCTCCTGGCCCGGTTTACTGCGGCCTTGCCGGTGGGTGCGCCCGGCTTGGCTCGCTTCGACTTTTTGGTGACGGTTTGCCAACCGTCACCAGTAGGGTCCTCGACACGCTCGGGTGCCGACTGCACCTTCACGAGTGACGTGTCTCCGACTCGTTCGATTACTTCCACGTTGGGCTCGGTTTTCACCGAGACCGCTCGCGTGGGAGTCACACATCTTTGCAAGATCACACGAGGATTGGCGATATTAATCACCTTCCCGGATCTTGTCTTTCTCACAGACGCGGGGGGACTGACAGCTGCATTTGCAGTTCCCGCGTCTGCGGCGACGGCTTCACTCCGAGTAGGAGCTGGACCCGTCGTCTTTGGACGCTTAGTTTTTTGTTCATTAATTTTGTTCAGACCCATAATGTGTCTTGGTCTTTCATCCAGTGCGCTCCCCGGCCACCACCGACCCGCACAATTTGGAACCCGCCAAAGGCTGAGTTAGGGCTACGCACCGAATATAGTCTGCTGGCTGGGTCGGTTTCCTTACCCAGCCCGCGTCCTCGCCCAGCAGAACCCACTTGCCCGAAGCGTGTGGTCGTTCCAAGCCGATTGACTGGACCAGGGCTGCTTTTCTCGTCCAGCCGCCCATCTAGCCGAAGCAGAGGCCAAAGGTACGTGTTGGGGACGTCTCACCCGCAGGAGAGGGCCCCCTCAGATCCCAGGATCCTCTTTTCCGACGACAAGGGTCGCCACGCACGGCAAACACGTGGGAGACAGCAGTCGGAGAGGCTGCCTCTTCCTCTCCACCACACTTCGTTCAGTTCGCTGCGTATTTAAGAACACGAGCTATCCAGCGGTACCTTTTTCGTGGAGGCTCAAGTGTGGCTAGGGCACGTTTGCCCCTTGCGGCCTGGGTTGCCCAGGGGATTGATTGCATCCCATGTATTCCTGAGCCCAGCGGAGTGTTGTCTAGTGGCGTGTTCCGCCCA
>NW_027476137.1:385000-397500 GCF_051020955.1 Megalopta genalis
CAAAGCAAACGATGGACGAGTGTAAACACCCGCCACCGATTGGTTTTGATCTAATAAAAGCGTTCCTACCATCTCTGGTCGGAACTCTGTTTTGCATGTATTAGCTCTAGAATTACCACAGTTATCCAAGTAAATTTTAGTACGATCTAAGAAACCATAACTGATTTAATGAGCCATTCGCGGTTTCACCTTAATACGGCATGTACTGAGACATGCATGGCTTAATCTTTGAGACAAGCATATGACTACTGGCAGGATCAACCAGGGAACTATACAATATGTATATATAAAATGGACAAAATTTAAATCCTTTTCCATCGTCGCCTGTTTCATATATATATGTCAGGTCGACACACCACTTTTCTCTTTCAAATATGTACAAGTTTTGCCACATTCCGCGCTTGTAACATATCTTCTTTAACGCTCAATTTCTTTCATTTTTCTACCATACAGATATTTTACCGTACGCCCAAAAACGTACGTATTATATTTTTGTTCTATCATAAAATCACATTTTTCTACGTACGCCAGCTTCGTACGTTTCTATCTTTGCCTTCATAAAATCACAAGATAATTTTATCTTCAAGAGTCTCGCTATTAACATCTTGTAAGATAAATGTACGTCCCAGCTAAAACGTACAAATACTTCAAGTTAAGTAATAATATATCATCGCTATTGACAAATTTTTAAGATCCAAGACACAGTTCTCTCTATATGTTTTAATATTTTTTATGTACTCAAATATATTCAAAGGAAAAAGTACATGGGTGATGCCATAGTCGTGGAAGCGCGTACGCTCACGCTGATCTTCTGACCGCCGGAAGCACGAAACCTCTGATCTGGGCAAAATCGGCAAGCCGAGGAAGAACGGACAGGACACATGCTGGACTGGCGAGAAAGCGTGTTCTTCCGCTCGCGCTAGGCATTTCGATTTCTGACACCTCTTGATTTAAAAAATCAGTTTTTTGATAGTTTTCTCTCTCCACTGGGCTATTCATTTTAGCCACAGTTTTCAATTGGTACGATTTGCTTCCAAATCTTACAGATGCATTTTAAAAAATTTTTCCATCGCTCGGACAGAAGAGTCGATTGCTCAGTGAGTACGAGTATACATACAAAGTGCATACGGGTAACCAACCCCGTAGGGCTTGCCACATATGGGCCATTCGGTCAAAGACACCGACCCGTGGCCACGCTGTGTGGAGAAAAGTCCGTAACGTAAACGGCACGAAACAGTCAGGACCGAAGCCCCGAAGGAGCTCTGAGACAGCTTCTCGACCGAGATCGTAGAATTGGCCCAAAACCCGCTCTGCTCCGTCCGCCTCGCACGGACCGTGTATCTCTTATAGATACCGAACGGCCGGCAAGGACGCCGGCGCCGCCGGCCGAATAGCACGCGCGCTTATGAGTGTAAACCGCCGCGGCAACAGACCGCCCGGTCGTGCTGTTGTAACATAGCGCGTGAACGAACGAAAAAAAAATTTATAGTAAACATTAAAATAAATTACATTACCGTAAACTAGACAAAAAATTACACATTTTTTCCCAATATGAAAATTTTCACAAACTTTTCAAAGTCCCATCGCATCGAGTAAACTTTTTTAATAACGCTTCCGCACGATTCTAAATGCTTAATCCATATGTGAAATCGATCACTGATCACGAATATCGTATTTAAAAAAATTACAAAAATTTATTTTTCAAAATAATCAAAAAAAACCGAAAAATCACA
Organism: Megalopta genalis; assembly: GCF_051020955.1. Lineage (NCBI taxonomy): Eukaryota > Metazoa > Arthropoda > Insecta > Hymenoptera > Halictidae > Megalopta > Megalopta genalis. The sequence goes on from NW_027476137.1 coordinate 386,734, forward strand.
AGAGTAAAGTACCATTATTTTAAACAATATGTCGTTCTAAATGCTTAATCCCTATGTAAAAAAGTTATCTAAGCAAGAATATGTAATTGAAAAAAATTAGAAAAATTTATTTTAGCCGTAAATCGAAAATAATGGGGACACCGGAGCTGTTCGAAGCGCCGAGACGCGCCGCGTACGGCCGAATATTTTCTAAGTCCCAACGTACCGATCAAGAGTAAAGTACCATTTTCCTACATTAGATTTCGTTCTAAATGCTTAATCCCTATGTAAAAACGTTAGTTAAGCAAGAATATCGTATTTTTAAAAAAATCTAATGATAGGATTTTCCAGAAAATTGAAAAAACCGAAAAATGTCAAGAGTAAAGTGCCATTTTCTGACATTAGATTTCGTTCTAAATGCTTAATCCCTATGTAGAAACGTTAGTTAAGCAAGAATATCGTATTTTTAAAAAAATCTAATGATAGGATTTTTCAGAAAATTGAAAAAACCGTAAAATGTCAAGAGTAAAGTGCCCTTATTTTAAACAATGTATCGTTCTAAATGCTTAATCCCTATGTAAAAAAGTTATTTTAGCAGGAATATGTTATTGAAAAAAATTAGAAAAATTTATTTTAGCCGTAAATCGAAAATAATGGGGACACCGGAGCTGTTCGAAGCGCCGAGCGCGCCGCGTACGCCCGAATATTTTCAAAGTCCCAACGTACCGATCAAGAGTAAAGTACCATTTTCCTACATTAGATTTCGTTCTAAATGCTTAATCCCTATGTAAAAACGTTAGTTAAGCAAGAATATCGTATTTTTAAAAAAATCTAATGATAGGATTTTCCAGAAAATTGAAAAAACCGAAAAATGTCAAGAGTAAAGTGCCATTTTCTGACATTAGATTTCGTTCTAAATGCTTAATCCCTATGTAGAAACGTTAGTTAAGCAAGAATATCGTATTTTTAAAAAAATCTAATGATAGGATTTTTCAGAAAATTGAAAAAACCGTAAAATGTCAAGAGTAAAGTGCCCTTACTTTAAACAATGTATCGTTCTAAATGCTTAATCCCTATGTAAAAAAGTTATTTAAGCAGGAATATGTTATTGAAAAAAATTAGAAAAATTTATTTTAGCCGTAAATCGAAAATAATGGATCGAGCGAATCGGTCGATTGCGCCGAGACGCGCTATGATGCAACAGACGAGCGATTGGAACGCCCGAATATTTTCAAAGTCCCAACGTACCGATCAAGAGTAAAGTACCATTTTCCTACATTAGATTTCGTTCTAAATGCTTAATCCCTATGTAAAAACGTTAGTTAAGCAAGAATATCGTATTTTTAAAAAAATCTAATGATAGGATTTTCCAGAAAATTGAAAAAACCGAAAAATGTCAAGAGTAAAGTGCCATTTTCTGACATTAGATTTCGTTCTAAATGCTTAATCCCTATGTAGAAACGTTAGTTAAGCAAGAATATCGTATTTTTAAAAAAATCTAATGATAGGATTTTTCAGAAAATTGAAAAAACCGTAAAATGTCAAGAGTAAAGTGCCCTTACTTTAAACAATGTATCGTTCTAAATGCTTAATCCCTATGTAAAAAAGTTATTTAAGCAGGAATATGTTATTGAAAAAAATTAGAAAAATTTATTTTAGCCGTAAATCGAAAATAATGGATCGAGCGAATCGGTCGATTGCGCCGAGACGCGCTATGATGCAACAGACGAGCGATTGGAACGCCCGAATATTTTCAAAGTCCCAACGTACCGATCAAGAGTAAAGTACCATTTTCCTACATTAGATTTCGTTCTAAATGCTTAATCCCTATGTAAAAACGTTAGTTAAGCAAGAATATCGTATTTTTAAAAAAATCTAATGATAGGATTTTCCAGAAAATTGAAAAAACCGAAAAATGTCAAGAGTAAAGTGCCATTTTCTGACATTAGATTTCGTTCTAAATGCTTAATCCCTATGTAGAAACGTTAGTTAAGCAAGAATATCGTATTTTTAAAAAAATCTAATGATAGGATTTTTCAGAAAATTGAAAAAACCGTAAAATGTCAAGAGTAAAGTGCCCTTACTTTAAACAATGTATCGTTCTAAATGCTTAATCCCTATGTAAAAAAGTTATTTAAGCAGGAATATGTTATTGAAAAAAATTAGAAAAATTTATTTTAGCCGTAAATCGAAAATAATGGATCGAGCGAATCGGTCGATTGCGCCGAGACGCGCTATGATGCAACAGACGAGCGATTGGAACGCCCGAATATTTTCAAAGTCCCAACGTACCGATCAAGAGTAAAGTACCATTTTCCTACATTAGATTTCGTTCTAAATGCTTAATCCCTATGTAAAAACGTTAGTTAAGCAAGAATATCGTATTTTTAAAAAAATCTAATGATAGGATTTTCCAGAAAATTGAAAAAACCGAAAAATGTCAAGAGTAAAGTGCCATTTTCTGACATTAGATTTCGTTCTAAATGCTTAATCCCTATGTAGAAACGTTAGTTAAGCAAGAATATCGTATTTTTAAAAAAATCTAATGATAGGATTTTTCAGAAAATTGAAAAAACCGTAAAATGTCAAGAGTAAAGTGCCCTTACTTTAAACAATGTATCGTTCTAAATGCTTAATCCCTATGTAAAAAAGTTATTTAAGCAGGAATATGTTATTGAAAAAAATTAGAAAAATTTATTTTAGCCGTAAATCGAAAATAATGGGGACACCGGAGCTGTTCGAAGCGCCGAGCGCGCCGCGTACGCCCGAATATTTTCAAAGTCCCAACGTACCGATCAAGAGTAAAGTACCATTTTCCTACATTAGATTTCGTTCTAAATGCTTAATCCCTATGTAAAAACGTTAGTTAAGCAAGAATATCGTATTTTTAAAAAAATCTAATGATAGGATTTTCCAGAAAATTGAAAAAACCGAAAAATGTCAAGAGTAAAGTGCCATTTTCTGACATTAGATTTCGTTCTAAATGCTTAATCCCTATGTAGAAACGTTAGTTAAGCAAGAATATCGTATTTTTAAAAAAATCTAATGATAGGATTTTTCAGAAAATTGAAAAAACCGTAAAATGTCAAGAGTAAAGTGCCCTTACTTTAAACAATGTATCGTTCTAAATGCTTAATCCCTATGTAAAAAAGTTATTTAAGCAGGAATATGTTATTGAAAAAAATTAGAAAAATTTATTTTAGCCGTAAATCGAAAATAATGGATCGAGCGAATCGGTCGATTGCGCCGAGACGCGCTATGATGCAACAGACGAGCGATTGGAACGCCCGAATATTTTCAAAGTCCCAACGTACCGATCAAGAGTAAAGTACCATTTTCCTACATTAGATTTCGTTCTAAATGCTTAATCCCTATGTAAAAACGTTAGTTAAGCAAGAATATCGTATTTTTAAAAAAATCTAATGATAGGATTTTCCAGAAAATTGAAAAAACCGAAAAATGTCAAGAGTAAAGTGCCATTTTCTGACATTAGATTTCGTTCTAAATGCTTAATCCCTATGTAGAAACGTTAGTTAAGCAAGAATATCGTATTTTTAAAAAAATCTAATGATAGGATTTTTCAGAAAATTGAAAAAACCGTAAAATGTCAAGAGTAAAGTGCCCTTATTTTAAACAATGTATCGTTCTAAATGCTTAATCCCTATGTAAAAAAGTTATTTTAGCAGGAATATGTTATTGAAAAAAATTAGAAAAATTTATTTTAGCCGTAAATCGAAAATAATGGGGACACCGGAGCTGTTCGAAGCGCCGAGCGCGCCGCGTACGCCCGAATATTTTCAAAGTCCCAACGTACCGATCAAGAGTAAAGTACCATTTTCCTACATTAGATTTCGTTCTAAATGCTTAATCCCTATGTAAAAACGTTAGTTAAGCAAGAATATCGTATTTTTAAAAAAATCTAATGATAGGATTTTCCAGAAAATTGAAAAAACCGAAAAATGTCAAGAGTAAAGTGCCATTTTCTGACATTAGATTTCGTTCTAAATGCTTAATCCCTATGTAGAAACGTTAGTTAAGCAAGAATATCGTATTTTTAAAAAAATCTAATGATAGGATTTTTCAGAAAATTGAAAAAACCGTAAAATGTCAAGAGTAAAGTGCCCTTACTTTAAACAATGTATCGTTCTAAATGCTTAATCCCTATGTAAAAAAGTTATTTAAGCAGGAATATGTTATTGAAAAAAATTAGAAAAATTTATTTTAGCCGTAAATCGAAAATAATGGATCGAGCGAATCGGTCGATTGCGCCGAGACGCGCTATGATGCAACAGACGAGCGATTGGAACGCCCGAATATTTTCAAAGTCCCAACGTACCGATCAAGAGTAAAGTACCATTTTCCTACATTAGATTTCGTTCTAAATGCTTAATCCCTATGTAAAAACGTTAGTTAAGCAAGAATATCGTATTTTTAAAAAAATCTAATGATAGGATTTTCCAGAAAATTGAAAAAACCGAAAAATGTCAAGAGTAAAGTGCCATTTTCTGACATTAGATTTCGTTCTAAATGCTTAATCCCTATGTAGAAACGTTAGCTAAGCAAGAATATCGTATTTTTAAAAAAATCTAATGATAGGATTTTTCAGAAAATTGAAAAAACCGTAAAATGTCAAGAGTAAAGTGCCCTTACTTTAAACAATGTATCGTTCTAAATGCTTAATCCCTATGTAAAAAAGTTATTTAAGCAGGAATATGTTATTGAAAAAAATTAGAAAAATTTATTTTAGCCGTAAATCGAAAATAATGGATCGAGCGAATCGGTCGATTGCGCCGAGGCGCGCTATGATGCAACAGACGAGCGATTGGAACGCCCGAATATTTTCAAAGTCCCAACGTACCGATCAAGAGTAAAGTACCATTTTCCTACATTAGATTTCGTTCTAAATGCTTAATCCCTATGTAGAAACGTCAGTTAAGCAAGAATATCGTATTTTTAAAAAAATCTAATGATAGGATTTTCCAGAAAATTGAAAAAACCGAAAAATGTCAAGAGTAAAGTGCCATTTTCTGACATTAGATTTCGTTCTAAATGCTTAATCCCTATGTAGAAACGTTAGTTAAGCAAGAATATCGTATTTTTAAAAAAATCTAATGATAGGATTTTTCAGAAAATTGAAAAAACCGTAAAATGTCAAGAGTAAAGTGCCCTTATTTTAAACATTATATCGTTCTAAATGCTTAATCCCTATGTAAAAAAGTTATCTAAGCAAGAATATGTTATTGAATAAGATGAGAAAAATTTATTTTAGCCGTAAATCGAAAATAATGGGTCGAGCGAATCGGTCGATTGCGCCGAGACGCGCTATGATGCAACAGACGAGCGATTGGAACGCCCGAATATTTTCAAAGTCCCACCGTACCGATCAAGAGTAAAGTACCATTTTCCTACATTAGATTTCGTTCTAAATGCTTAATCCCTATGTAGAAACGTTAGTTAAGCAAGAATATCGTATTTTTAAAAAAATCTAATGATAGGATTTTCCAGAAAATTGAAAAAACCGAAAAATGTCAAGAGTAAAGTGCCATTTTCTGACATTAGATTTCGTTCTAAATGCTTAATCCCTATGTAGAAACGTTAGTTAAGCAAGAATATCGTATTTTTAAAAAAATCTAATGATAGGATTTTTCAGAAAATTGAAAAAACCGTAAAATGTCAAGAGTAAAGTGCCCTTATTTTAAACAATGTATCGTTCTAAATGCTTAATCCCTATGTAAAAAAGTTATTTAAGCAGGAATATGTTATTGAAAAAAATTAGAAAAATTTATTTTAGCCGTAAATCGAAAATAATGGATCGAGCGAATCGGTCGATTGCGCCGAGACGCGCTATGATGCAACAGACGAGCGATTGGAACGCCCGAATATTTTCAAAGTCCCAACGTACCGATCAAGAGTAAAGTACCATTTTCCTACATTAGATTTCGTTCTAAATGCTTAATCCCTATGTAAAAACGTTAGTTAAGCAAGAATATCCCCCCCCGTGTCCGCTACCTTGTCGTGGTGGGGGGGCTTCGTGCCCCAATGATCCTCAAGGCTGTGCCGGCGGGGATTTTATTCCCTGGCAGGTCCTACCTAGCCGGAGTGGCTTGAGGTGAGGGGCCAACTAAAGTCGGACACATACCGTAAACCTGTGGTCATGTTTTACAGGAACGGGGGTCTTGCCTTAGCCGGCTGGACCGCGAGGATGACAACCTCTCTAAAAAATCCCTAGCCCCAAGCAGCGTTGCGCGGTGAAGAGGGCGTAGCTGGAGTCAGCGCCAGCTATGGTTGGTGGGTGCACCAATCGTTAGCGGACAACCCCGGGGTACCTGGCGATCCCCCGGGCGTATTAGCCTTCCCCGGGTATGGCGGCTCTACCCGGGGTGACCTCCTTTCCGACCACACTCGTGGGATTTATCATGGATAGTTCACAAATAAAAAAAACCGGGGAGGGGGGAAACGAGAGGGAGGAGGAGGCGCGCGTAGCTAGCGTGCGCCTCGAGCGCATGGATGGGTCGGTGTTGCGGGAACTTCCCGCAACTCGCGGCAGAGAGAGGTCCGCTTTGGACCTTGGCGAATGCGATGCGGGAGAGGAGTCCGACCACTCGGTCTCCTCTCACCGCTCTTCGCAGAGCGCCCCTGGCTCCTCAATAGGGAGGAAGCGGGGAAGGCCGCCAACTACTGGGCAGTACGTTGGCCTCTATGAGGCCAAACGTAAGTTGACGGAGGCCAACAAGGGCCTCATCGCGGCGATCTTCGACCCGGTGGCCCCGGGGCCGCAGCCCGGGAGATCAGTCGACCCACTTCCGGACGAGGTGGAGGTCGCCGCGAATCTTCGCAGTCGTCCGACGCGGGACGTGGCGGCGTCAATAATGGAGAGCCTGGCCGAAGTGGCCAGGATCTCCAGCGCAACAAGGGAGTTGCGGCCGGCCACGGTGCGGGTCCTGCAGGCGGCGGCCCTGAACAGCCGGGCGGGCGTTGCGGAGCTGGCCATGAGGTCAGCTTCCGACGCCACCCGGCTGTTGGAAGCAGAGAACGCTCTCCTCAGAGAGCAGATGGCGGAGTTGCGGACCGAGGTGGCCCGACTCCGTCATGCGGTGGAGGCGAAGCCGGCAGCAGCCGAGATGCCTCCGCCGCCGGCTCCTGAGGGGGGCACGGGACCGCTGGTAGGCGCCGGCGCCCGAGGGCCCCAACGCCCTGGGCGAGGGAAGCCCTTGCCGGCGTCCGCAGCGGCGCCGGCAAACTTGCTGCAACAGATCGGCTCCCTGATCGATGCCAAGCTGGCATCGTTCAGGAGGGAGCTGATCCCACGGATGCAGGATCCGCGGTCGGTGCCGCCCGTGCCGCCCGCCCCCAGCCCGTCGATAGGCAAGAAAGGGGGGAGAATGGGTGGCAGTGGAGGAGGGGCTGCGTCCGCTAAGGCGGCGCAGATGCAGCCCCCACAGCAGAGGGCTGCCTCTGCTGTTGTGCCGCCCTCCACCACACCTCCTACTGAGCTGTGGTCGAGGGTAGTTGGCCGAAGGGCCAAAAAGGCGGCTGCCGCAGCTAAACCTGCGGCGGCTGCCAAGGCCTCTTCGGCCGGGAGGGCGGCGAAACGGGTGGCACCAGCTGCCCCGAAGAGGGCTCCCCTGCCGCCGCGTCCGCCCCGCACGGCCGCCGTTACGATAACGGTACCGGCCGGCGGGGCGATGACGTACGCCGAGGCGATGGCCACTGCCAGGTCGAAGGTTGACCTGGCAGAGATTGGCATCGCCTCGTTAAAGCCCAGAAGAGCGGTGACGGGGGGAATCATTTTGGAGGTCCCCGGGGCTGATGGGGCAGCTAAGGCCACTGCCCTAGCTGCGAAGATGGCGGACGCGCTGGCGGGAACCGGCGTGAAGGTCGCGCGCCCAATTAAGAAGGCCGATCTAAGGGTGCGCGGCCTGGTCGACTCGACCACGCCGGAGGAGGTTGCCGTGGCCGTCGCCCATGTAGGAGGGTGCGACCGGGGGGATGTTAAGACCGGCGAAATCCGGTCTTCCCCCTCCGGTTTGGGCACCCTCTGGGTCCAGTGCCCTGCTGCGGCCGCGCGTAAAGTTGCGGTCGCGGGCAAGCTCACGGTCGGCTGGACCCGGGCGACGGTGGAGGCCCTTAGCGCCCGGCCCCTGCAGTGCTATCGCTGCCTTGGCCTAGGCCATACAACTCAGCGATGCACTGCGGCCGAGGATCGTTCCGACTGCTGCTTTGGGTGCGGCAGTCGGGACCACAAGGTGGCCGGCTGTACGGCGAAGCCCAACTGCCCGCTCTGTGCGGGAGCGGGCAAGCCGGCCGGCCACCGCCTCGGTAGCCGGGCGTGCCCCGCCAGCGCGAAACGCGGCAGGGGCAGTAGGGGGAGGAAATCCGCGGTGGCCAAGGCGACGGCCACCGTGGCTACTAAGCCAAAGGTGGCACCCAAAGGTGCCACCGTCGCGCCCGCGGGGGCGGATGGGGCCAAAGAGGCTCCAGACGCCACCGCTCCCGCGGCGGCGATGGAGGTGGAGGCCTGCCCGTAATGGGGCCCAAGGGCCCTATAATACAGGCCAACCTGAACCGCTCGGCCAGGGCACAGGACCTCCTGGTGCAATTCCTGGCCGAGCGGGGTGCCGGGTTGGCCGTAGCGGCGGAGCCGTACAGGATTCCCGATCATCCACATTGGATGGGGGACCTGAGCGGCTCCGCCGTTATAATATGGGTAGGCCGGCCGGGGTCCCCGGCGTGCTCCGTTATCGAGCGCGGCCGGGGATACCTGGCCGTTGACTGGGGCGGCACCGCGGTTGTGGCGATCTATGCACCTCCAAGGTGGTCCCTCGAGGAGTTTGTGCAGTATCTGGACGGGGTGGGGAGATGCGTCTCCCGCTGCCAGCCCCGTCCGGTGCTGGTCCTGGGGGACTTCAACGCCAAGTCGCCGGCTTGGGGTTCCCCCAGGACGAACCCGAGGGGCCGGGAGGTGCTTGACTGGGCGGCGGGACTCGAGCTCCGTCTTTTAAACACGGGCTCGGTCCATACGTGCGTGCGGCATAATGGGGGGTCCATCGTTGACCTTTCATGGGCAACGCCCCCCGCCGCGCGCCGTATTACGGGGTGGAGGGTGGCGGAGGAGGTCGAGACGCTGTCTGACCACAGGTACATTGTTCTCGGCCTCTCCGCCGCCCCATCGACGCCCCGACGTCGCCCCGCTGATGAGGGATCGCCTCAGCCGCGGTGGGCGCTAAAGCGCCTCGACCAGGACGCCCTGATGGCGGCAGCCCACGTCGTGGCCTGGCCAGCAACACCGGCCGGGCCAGTCGACGGGACAAGGGAGGCCCAATGGTTCCGGGGCGCAATGACGTCCATTTGCGACGTCGCCATGCCCCGGGCCAGGGTTTTCCCGAGGAAGGCGGTGTACTGGTGGTCGCGCGCAATAGCGGATTTGCGCACAGAGTGCGTTCGCGCGCGACGCCAGTACGCCCGCGCCCGTCGACGACGGCGTTCCGACGTGGAGCTGGCTATCCAGCTGTATGGGCAATACAGGGAGAAGGTGGTCGCCCTGCAGCTGGCCATCAGGCAAGCAAAGAGCCAGGCCTGGCGCGACCTTCTCGGCACTATCAACCGAGATCCATGGGGGCGCCCATATAAAATGGCGATGGGACGATTACGTCCCTGGGCGCCCCCTCTGACGGAGAGCCTGGATCCGGGGATGCTCGGACGGGTCGTGGACGCGCTATTCCCCGTCAGCGGGGAGGCGTCCCGGCCCGTCCCTCAGCTAGAGGGACACGAGTGGTCCCCGGATCTGGAGGTCGCGCCGGAGGAAATGGCCGGGGTAGTCAAATGGCTCCGGGGCAAGAATACTGCCCCGGGGCCGGACGGTATCCCCGGCCGGGTCTGGCTGCTTGCCATGGGCGTCCTGGGCGAGAGGCTTAGAGGCCTCTACTCCGGGCTCCTGAGGTCCGGGGTGTTCCCGGACCTTTGGAGGAGAAGTCGGATGGTCCTCTTAAGGAAGGATGGGAGGCCTGCGGATTCTCCCTCCGCGTACCGGCCCATTTGCCTCCTGGACGAGGTGGGCAAGATCTTTGAAAAGATCATTGCTGCCCGCCTCGCCAGGCACCTGTCCCGCGTTGGCCCCGATCTGGCGGACTGCCAGTTCGGCTTCCGGGAGGGGCGATCGACGGTCGATGCAATCGACCGTCTAAAGTCCCTCTCGGACAATGCCGTGGCACGGGGCGGGGTGTGCTTGGCGGTGTCGATAGACATCGTCAATGCGTTTAACACCCTGCCCTGGTCCGCCATTAGGGAGGCCCTGGTTGAACACCAGGTGCCTCCCTATCTGAGGCGGGTAATCGGGGCCTACCTGCGGGGCAGGTGGGTGGAATACCCGGGCCGGTACGGGACGATACGGAGGGAAGTGGACTGCGGGGTCCCACAGGGGTCCGTGTTAGGACCACTCCTGTGGGACCTGGGATATAACGCAGTCCTGAAGGCCTCCCTACCCGACGGTGCCACCCTCATCTGCTATGCAGATGACACATTGGTGGTCGCCGTCGGGGACACCTTCGAGAGGACCATCCGACGAGCGGAAGTTGCGGTGGCAGCCGTCGTCGCGAGGATCCACGGTCTGGGGCTGAAGGTGGCCCCGGAGAAGGCCGAGGCCGTCTGGTTTGGACGGCCTTGGTCTCGGCCACGGGCCAGATCGTGGATCTGGGTTGGAGGAGCCTGCGTCGAGGTGAAGTCCGAGATCAAGTATCTCGGACTGATCCTCGACAGCCACTGGAGGTTCGGAGCACATTTCGGCCGCCT
>NW_027476137.1:402500-440000 GCF_051020955.1 Megalopta genalis
GCCATTTTCTGACATTAGATTTCGTTCTAAATGCTTAATCCCTATGTAGAAACGTTAGTTAAGCAAGAATATCGTATTTTTAAAAAAATCTAATGATAGGATTTTTCAGAAAATTGAAAAAACCGTAAAATGTCAAGAGTAAAGTGCCCTTACTTTAAACAATGTATCGTTCTAAATGCTTAATCCCTATGTAAAAAAGTTATTTAAGCAGGAATATGTTATTGAAAAAAATTAGAAAAATTTATTTTAGCCGTAAATCGAAAATAATGGATCGAGCGAATCGGTCGATTGCGCCGAGACGCGCTATGATGCAACAGACGAGCGATTGGAACGCCCGAATATTTTCAAAGTCCCAACGTACCGATCAAGAGTAAAGTACCATTTTCCTACATTAGATTTCGTTCTAAATGCTTAATCCCTATGTAAAAACGTTAGTTAAGCAAGAATATCGTATTTTTAAAAAAATCTAATGATAGGATTTTCCAGAAAATTGAAAAAACCGAAAAATGTCAAGAGTAAAGTGCCATTTTCTGACATTAGATTTCGTTCTAAATGCTTAATCCCTATGTAGAAACGTTAGCTAAGCAAGAATATCGTATTTTTAAAAAAATCTAATGATAGGATTTTTCAGAAAATTGAAAAAACCGTAAAATGTCAAGAGTAAAGTGCCCTTACTTTAAACAATGTATCGTTCTAAATGCTTAATCCCTATGTAAAAAAGTTATTTAAGCAGGAATATGTTATTGAAAAAAATTAGAAAAATTTATTTTAGCCGTAAATCGAAAATAATGGATCGAGCGAATCGGTCGATTGCGCCGAGGCGCGCTATGATGCAACAGACGAGCGATTGGAACGCCCGAATATTTTCAAAGTCCCAACGTACCGATCAAGAGTAAAGTACCATTTTCCTACATTAGATTTCGTTCTAAATGCTTAATCCCTATGTAGAAACGTCAGTTAAGCAAGAATATCGTATTTTTAAAAAAATCTAATGATAGGATTTTCCAGAAAATTGAAAAAACCGAAAAATGTCAAGAGTAAAGTGCCATTTTCTGACATTAGATTTCGTTCTAAATGCTTAATCCCTATGTAGAAACGTTAGTTAAGCAAGAATATCGTATTTTTAAAAAAATCTAATGATAGGATTTTTCAGAAAATTGAAAAAACCGTAAAATGTCAAGAGTAAAGTGCCCTTATTTTAAACATTATATCGTTCTAAATGCTTAATCCCTATGTAAAAAAGTTATCTAAGCAAGAATATGTTATTGAATAAGATGAGAAAAATTTATTTTAGCCGTAAATCGAAAATAATGGGTCGAGCGAATCGGTCGATTGCGCCGAGACGCGCTATGATGCAACAGACGAGCGATTGGAACGCCCGAATATTTTCAAAGTCCCACCGTACCGATCAAGAGTAAAGTACCATTTTCCTACATTAGATTTCGTTCTAAATGCTTAATCCCTATGTAGAAACGTTAGTTAAGCAAGAATATCGTATTTTTAAAAAAATCTAATGATAGGATTTTCCAGAAAATTGAAAAAACCGAAAAATGTCAAGAGTAAAGTGCCATTTTCTGACATTAGATTTCGTTCTAAATGCTTAATCCCTATGTAGAAACGTTAGTTAAGCAAGAATATCGTATTTTTAAAAAAATCTAATGATAGGATTTTTCAGAAAATTGAAAAAACCGTAAAATGTCAAGAGTAAAGTGCCCTTATTTTAAACAATGTATCGTTCTAAATGCTTAATCCCTATGTAAAAAAGTTATTTAAGCAGGAATATGTTATTGAAAAAAATTAGAAAAATTTATTTTAGCCGTAAATCGAAAATAATGGATCGAGCGAATCGGTCGATTGCGCCGAGACGCGCTATGATGCAACAGACGAGCGATTGGAACGCCCGAATATTTTCAAAGTCCCAACGTACCGATCAAGAGTAAAGTACCATTTTCCTACATTAGATTTCGTTCTAAATGCTTAATCCCTATGTAAAAACGTTAGTTAAGCAAGAATATCGTATTTTTAAAAAAATCTAATGATAGGATTTTCCAGAAAATTGAAAAAACCGAAAAATGTCAAGAGTAAAGTGCCATTTTCTGACATTAGATTTCGTTCTAAATGCTTAATCCCTATGTAGAAACGTTAGTTAAGCAAGAATATCGTATTTTTAAAAAAATCTAATGATAGGATTTTTCAGAAAATTGAAAAAACCGTAAAATGTCAAGAGTAAAGTGCCCTTACTTTAAACAATGTATCGTTCTAAATGCTTAATCCCTATGTAAAAAAGTTATTTAAGCAGGAATATGTTATTGAAAAAAATTAGAAAAATTTATTTTAGCCGTAAATCGAAAATAATGGATCGAGCGAATCGGTCGATTGCGCCGAGACGCGCTATGATGCAACAGACGAGCGATTGGAACGCCCGAATATTTTCAAAGTCCCAACGTACCGATCAAGAGTAAAGTACCATTTTCCTACATTAGATTTCGTTCTAAATGCTTAATCCCTATGTAAAAACGTTAGTTAAGCAAGAATATCGTATTTTTAAAAAAATCTAATGATAGGATTTTTCAGAAAATTGAAAAAACCGTAAAATGTCAAGAGTAAAGTGCCCTTATTTTAAACAATGTATCGTTCTAAATGCTTAATCCCTATGTAAAAAAGTTATTTAAGCAGGAATATGTTATTGAATAAAATGAGAAAAATTTATTTTAGCCGTAAATCGAAAATAATGGATCGAGCGAATCGGTCGATTGCGCCGAGACGCGCTATGATGCAACAGACGAGCGATTGGAACGCCCGAATATTTTCTAAGTGCCAACGTACCGATCAAGAGTAAAGTACCATTTTCCTACATTAGATTTCGTTCTAAATGCTTAATCCCTATGTAAAAACGTTAGTTAAGCAAGAATATCGTATTTTTAAAAAAATCTAATGATAGGATTTCCCAGAAAATTGAAAAAACCGTAAAATGTCAAGAGTAAAGTGCCATTTTCTGACATTAGATTTCGTTCTAAATGCTTAATCCCTATGTAGAAACGTTAGTTAAGCAAGAATATCGTATTTTTAAAAAAATCTAATGATAGGATTTTTCAGAAAATTGAAAAAACCGTAAAATGTCAAGAGTAAAGTGCCCTTATTTTAAACAATGTATCGTTCTAAATGCTTAATCCCTATGTAAAAAAGTTATTTTAGCAGGAATATGTTATTGAAAAAAATTAGAAAAATTTATTTTAGCCGTAAATCGAAAATAATGGGGACACCGGAGCTGTTCGAAGCGCCGAGCGCGCCGCGTACGCCCGAATATTTTCAAAGTCCCAACGTACCGATCAAGAGTAAAGTACCATTTTCCTACATTAGATTTCGTTCTAAATGCTTAATCCCTATGTAAAAACGTTAGTTAAGCAAGAATATCGTATTTTTAAAAAAATCTAATGATAGGATTTCCCAGAAAATTGAAAAAACCGTAAAATGTCAAGAGTAAAGTGCCATTTTCTGACATTAGATTTCGTTCTAAATGCTTAATCCCTATGTAGAAACGTTAGTTAAGCAAGAATATCGTATTTTTAAAAAAATCTAATGATAGGATTTCCCAGAAAATTGAAAAAACCGTAAAATGTCAAGAGTAAAGTGCCATTTTCTGACATTAGATTTCGTTCTAAATGCTTAATCCCTATGTAGAAACGTTAGTTAAGCAAGAATATCGTATTTTTAAAAAAATCTAATGATAGGATTTCCCAGAAAATTGAAAAAACCGTAAAATGTCAAGAGTAAAGTGCCCTTATTTTAAACAATGTATCGTTCTAAATGCTTAATCCCTATGTAAAAAAGTTATTTAAGCAGGAATATGTTATTGAATAAAATGAGAAAAATTTATTTTAGCCGTAAATCGAAAATAATGGATCGAGCGAATCGGTCGATTGCGCCGAGACGCGCTATGATGCAACAGACGAGCGATTGGAACGCCCGAATATTTTCTAAGTGCCAACGTACCGATCAAGAGTAAAGTACCATTTTCCTACATTAGATTTCGTTCTAAATGCTTAATCCCTATGTAAAAACGTTAGTTAAGCAAGAATATCGTATTTTTAAAAAAATCTAATGATAGGATTTCCCAGAAAATTGAAAAAACCGTAAAATGTCAAGAGTAAAGTGCCATTTTCTGACATTAGATTTCGTTCTAAATGCTTAATCCCTATGTAGAAACGTTAGTTAAGCAAGAATATCGTATTTTTAAAAAAATCTAATGATAGGATTTTTCAGAAAATTGAAAAAACCGTAAAATGTCAAGAGTAAAGTGCCCTTATTTTAAACAATGTATCGTTCTAAATGCTTAATCCCTATGTAAAAAAGTTATTTTAGCAGGAATATGTTATTGAAAAAAATTAGAAAAATTTATTTTAGCCGTAAATCGAAAATAATGGGGACACCGGAGCTGTTCGAAGCGCCGAGCGCGCCGCGTACGCCCGAATATTTTCAAAGTCCCAACGTACCGATCAAGAGTAAAGTACCATTTTCCTACATTAGATTTCGTTCTAAATGCTTAATCCCTATGTAAAAACGTTAGTTAAGCAAGAATATCGTATTTTTAAAAAAATCTAATGATAGGATTTCCCAGAAAATTGAAAAAACCGTAAAATGTCAAGAGTAAAGTGCCATTTTCTGACATTAGATTTCGTTCTAAATGCTTAATCCCTATGTAGAAACGTTAGTTAAGCAAGAATATCGTATTTTTAAAAAAATCTAATGATAGGATTTCCCAGAAAATTGAAAAAACCGTAAAATGTCAAGAGTAAAGTGCCCTTATTTTAAACAATGTATCGTTCTAAATGCTTAATCCCTATGTAAAAAAGTTATTTTAGCAGGAATATGTTATTGAATAAAATGAGAAAAATTTATTTTAGCCGTAAATCGAAAATAATGGATCGAGCGAATCGGTCGATTGCGCCGAGACGCGCTATGATGCAACAGACGAGCGATTGGAACGCCCGAATATTTTCTAAGTGCCAACGTACCGATCAAGAGTAAAGTACCATTTTCCTACATTAGATTTCGTTCTAAATGCTTAATCCCTATGTAAAAACGTTAGTTAAGCAAGAATATCGTATTTTTAAAAAAATCTAATGATAGGATTTCCCAGAAAATTGAAAAAACCGTAAAATGTCAAGAGTAAAGTGCCATTTTCTGACATTAGATTTCGTTCTAAATGCTTAATCCCTATGTAGAAACGTTAGCTAAGCAAGAATATCGTATTTTTAAAAAAATCTAATGATAGGATTTTTCAGAAAATTGAAAAAACCGTAAAATGTCAAGAGTAAAGTGCCCTTATTTTAAACAATGTATCGTTCTAAATGCTTAATCCCTATGTAAAAAAGTTATTTTAGCAGGAATATGTTATTGAAAAAAATTAGAAAAATTTATTTTAGCCGTAAATCGAAAATAATGGGGACACCGGAGCTGTTCGAAGCGCCGAGCGCGCCGCGTACGCCCGAATATTTTCAAAGTCCCAACGTACCGATCAAGAGTAAAGTACCATTTTCCTACATTAGATTTCGTTCTAAATGCTTAATCCCTATGTAAAAACGTTAGTTAAGCAAGAATATCGTATTTTTAAAAAAATCTAATGATAGGATTTCCCAGAAAATTGAAAAAACCGTAAAATGTCAAGAGTAAAGTGCCATTTTCTGACATTAGATTTCGTTCTAAATGCTTAATCCCTATGTAGAAACGTTAGTTAAGCAAGAATATCGTATTTTTAAAAAAATCTAATGATAGGATTTCCCAGAAAATTGAAAAAACCGTAAAATGTCAAGAGTAAAGTGCCATTTTCTGACATTAGATTTCGTTCTAAATGCTTAATCCCTATGTAGAAACGTTAGTTAAGCAAGAATATCGTATTTTTAAAAAAATCTAATGATAGGATTTCCCAGAAAATTGAAAAAACCGTAAAATGTCAAGAGTAAAGTGCCCTTATTTTAAACAATGTATCGTTCTAAATGCTTAATCCCTATGTAAAAAAGTTATTTAAGCAGGAATATGTTATTGAATAAAATGAGAAAAATTTATTTTAGCCGTAAATCGAAAATAATGGATCGAGCGAATCGGTCGATTGCGCCGAGACGCGCTATGATGCAACAGACGAGCGATTGGAACGCCCGAATATTTTCTAAGTGCCAACGTACCGATCAAGAGTAAAGTACCATTTTCCTACATTAGATTTCGTTCTAAATGCTTAATCCCTATGTAAAAACGTTAGTTAAGCAAGAATATCGTATTTTTAAAAAAATCTAATGATAGGATTTCCCAGAAAATTGAAAAAACCGTAAAATGTCAAGAGTAAAGTGCCATTTTCTGACATTAGATTTCGTTCTAAATGCTTAATCCCTATGTAGAAACGTTAGTTAAGCAAGAATATCGTATTTTTAAAAAAATCTAATGATAGGATTTTTCAGAAAATTGAAAAAACCGTAAAATGTCAAGAGTAAAGTGCCCTTATTTTAAACAATGTATCGTTCTAAATGCTTAATCCCTATGTAAAAAAGTTATTTTAGCAGGAATATGTTATTGAAAAAAATTAGAAAAATTTATTTTAGCCGTAAATCGAAAATAATGGGGACACCGGAGCTGTTCGAAGCGCCGAGCGCGCCGCGTACGCCCGAATATTTTCAAAGTCCCAACGTACCGATCAAGAGTAAAGTACCATTTTCCTACATTAGATTTCGTTCTAAATGCTTAATCCCTATGTAAAAACGTTAGTTAAGCAAGAATATCGTATTTTTAAAAAAATCTAATGATAGGATTTCCCAGAAAATTGAAAAAACCGTAAAATGTCAAGAGTAAAGTGCCATTTTCTGACATTAGATTTCGTTCTAAATGCTTAATCCCTATGTAGAAACGTTAGTTAAGCAAGAATATCGTATTTTTAAAAAAATCTAATGATAGGATTTCCCAGAAAATTGAAAAAACCGTAAAATGTCAAGAGTAAAGTGCCCTTATTTTAAACAATGTATCGTTCTAAATGCTTAATCCCTATGTAAAAAAGTTATTTTAGCAGGAATATGTTATTGAATAAAATGAGAAAAATTTATTTTAGCCGTAAATCGAAAATAATGGATCGAGCGAATCGGTCGATTGCGCCGAGACGCGCTATGATGCAACAGACGAGCGATTGGAACGCCCGAATATTTTCTAAGTGCCAACGTACCGATCAAGAGTAAAGTACCATTTTCCTACATTAGATTTCGTTCTAAATGCTTAATCCCTATGTAAAAACGTTAGTTAAGCAAGAATATCGTATTTTTAAAAAAATCTAATGATAGGATTTCCCAGAAAATTGAAAAAACCGTAAAATGTCAAGAGTAAAGTGCCATTTTCTGACATTAGATTTCGTTCTAAATGCTTAATCCCTATGTAGAAACGTTAGCTAAGCAAGAATATCGTATTTTTAAAAAAATCTAATGATAGGATTTTTCAGAAAATTGAAAAAACCGTAAAATGTCAAGAGTAAAGTGCCCTTATTTTAAACAATGTATCGTTCTAAATGCTTAATCCCTATGTAAAAAAGTTATTTTAGCAGGAATATGTTATTGAAAAAAATTAGAAAAATTTATTTTAGCCGTAAATCGAAAATAATGGGGACACCGGAGCTGTTCGAAGCGCCGAGCGCGCCGCGTACGCCCGAATATTTTCAAAGTCCCAACGTACCGATCAAGAGTAAAGTACCATTTTCCTACATTAGATTTCGTTCTAAATACTTAATCCCTATGTAAAAACGTTAGTTAAGCAAGAATATCGTATTTTTAAAAAAATCTAATGATAGGATTTTCCAGAAAATTGAAAAGACCGAAAAATGTCAAGAGTAAAGTGCCATTTTCTGACATTAGATTTCGTTCTAAATGCTTAATCCCTATGTAGAAACGTTAGTTAAGCAAGAATATCGTATTCTTAAAAAAATCTAATGATAGGATTTTTCAGAAAATTGAAAAAACCGTAAAATGTCAAGAGTAAAGTGCCCTTACTTTAAACAATGTATCGTTCTAAATGCTTAATCCCTATGTAAAAAAGTTATTTAAGCAGGAATATGTTATTGAAAAAAATTAGAAAAATTTATTTTAGCCGTAAATCGAAAATAATGGATCGAGCGAATCGGTCGATTGCGCCGAGACGCGCTATGATGCAACAGACGAGCGATTGGAACGCCCGAATATTTTCAAAGTCCCAACGTACCGATCAAGAGTAAAGTACCATTTTCCTACATTAGATTTCGTTCTAAATGCTTAATCCCTATGTAAAAACGTTAGTTAAGCAAGAATATCGTATTTTTAAAAAAATCTAATGATAGGATTTTCCAGAAAATTGAAAAAACCGAAAAATGTCAAGAGTAAAGTGCCATTTTCTGACATTAGATTTCGTTCTAAATGCTTAATCCCTATGTAGAAACGTTAGTTAAGCAAGAATATCGTATTTTTAAAAAAATCTAATGATAGGATTTTTCAGAAAATTGAAAAAACCGTAAAATGTCAAGAGTAAAGTGCCCTTATTTTAAACAATGTATCGTTCTAAATGCTTAATCCCTATGTAAAAAAGTTATTTAAGCAGGAATATGTTATTGAATAAAATGAGAAAAATTTATTTTAGCCGTAAATCGAAAATAATGGATCGAGCGAATCGGTCGATTGCGCCGAGACGCGCTATGATGCAACAGACGAGCGATTGGAACGCCCGAATATTTTCAAAGTCCCAACGTACCGATCAAGAGTAAAGTACCATTTTCCTACATTAGATTTCGTTCTAAATGCTTAATCCCTATGTAAAAACGTTAGTTAAGCAAGAATATCGTATTTTTAAAAAAATCTAATGATAGGATTTTCCAGAAAATTGAAAAAACCGAAAAATGTCAAGAGTAAAGTGCCATTTTCTGACATTAGATTTCGTTCTAAATGCTTAATCCCTATGTAGAAACGTTAGTTAAGCAAGAATATCGTATTTTTAAAAAAATCTAATGATAGGATTTTTCAGAAAATTGAAAAAACCGTAAAATGTCAAGAGTAAAGTGCCCTTATTTTAAACAATGTATCGTTCTAAATGCTTAATCCCTATGTAAAAAAGTTATTTAAGCAGGAATATGTTATTGAATAAAATGAGAAAAATTTATTTTAGCCGTAAATCGAAAATAATGGATCGAGCGAATCGGTCGATTGCGCCGAGACGCGCTATGATGCAACAGACGAGCGATTGGAACGCCCGAATATTTTCTAAGTGCCAACGTACCGATCAAGAGTAAAGTACCATTTTCCTACATTAGATTTCGTTCTAAATGCTTAATCCCTATGTAAAAACGTTAGTTAAGCAAGAATATCGTATTTTTAAAAAAATCTAATGATAGGATTTCCCAGAAAATTGAAAAAACCGTAAAATGTCAAGAGTAAAGTGCCATTTTCTGACATTAGATTTCGTTCTAAATGCTTAATCCCTATGTAGAAACGTTAGTTAAGCAAGAATATCGTATTTTTAAAAAAATCTAATGATAGGATTTTTCAGAAAATTGAAAAAACCGTAAAATGTCAAGAGTAAAGTGCCCTTATTTTAAACAATGTATCGTTCTAAATGCTTAATCCCTATGTAAAAAAGTTATTTTAGCAGGAATATGTTATTGAAAAAAATTAGAAAAATTTATTTTAGCCGTAAATCGAAAATAATGGGGACACCGGAGCTGTTCGAAGCGCCGAGCGCGCCGCGTACGCCCGAATATTTTCAAAGTCCCAACGTACCGATCAAGAGTAAAGTACCATTTTCCTACATTAGATTTCGTTCTAAATGCTTAATCCCTATGTAAAAACGTTAGTTAAGCAAGAATATCGTATTTTTAAAAAAATCTAATGATAGGATTTCCCAGAAAATTGAAAAAACCGTAAAATGTCAAGAGTAAAGTGCCATTTTCTGACATTAGATTTCGTTCTAAATGCTTAATCCCTATGTAGAAACGTTAGTTAAGCAAGAATATCGTATTTTTAAAAAAATCTAATGATAGGATTTTTCAGAAAATTGAAAAAACCGTAAAATGTCAAGAGTAAAGTGCCCTTATTTTAAACAATGTATCGTTCTAAATGCTTAATCCCTATGTAAAAAAGTTATTTTAGCAGGAATATGTTATTGAAAAAAATTAGAAAAATTTATTTTAGCCGTAAATCGAAAATAATGGGGACACCGGAGCTGTTCGAAGCGCCGAGCGCGCCGCGTACGCCCGAATATTTTCAAAGTCCCAACGTACCGATCAAGAGTAAAGTACCATTTTCCTACATTAGATTTCGTTCTAAATACTTAATCCCTATGTAAAAACGTTAGTTAAGCAAGAATATCGTATTTTTAAAAAAATCTAATGATAGGATTTTCCAGAAAATTGAAAAAACCGAAAAATGTCAAGAGTAAAGTGCCATTTTCTGACATTAGATTTCGTTCTAAATGCTTAATCCCTATGTAGAAACGTTAGTTAAGCAAGAATATCGTATTCTTAAAAAAATCTAATGATAGGATTTTTCAGAAAATTGAAAAAACCGTAAAATGTCAAGAGTAAAGTGCCCTTATTTTAAACAATGTATCGTTCTAAATGCTTAATCCCTATGTAAAAAAGTTATTTTAGCAGGAATATGTTATTGAAAAAAATTAGAAAAATTTATTTTAGCCGTAAATCGAAAATAATGGGGACACCGGAGCTGTTCGAAGCGCCGAGCGCGCAGCGTACGCCCGAATATTTTCAAAGTCCCAACGTACCGATCAAGAGTAAAGTACCATTTTCCTACATTAGATTTCGTTCTAAATACTTAATCCCTATGTAAAAACGTTAGTTAAGCAAGAATATCGTATTTTTAAAAAAATCTAATGATAGGATTTTCCAGAAAATTGAAAAAACCGAAAAATGTCAAGAGTAAAGTGCCATTTTCTGACATTAGATTTCGTTCTAAATGCTTAATCCCTATGTAGAAACGTTAGTTAAGCAAGAATATCGTATTCTTAAAAAAATCTAATGATAGGATTTTTCAGAAAATTGAAAAAACCGTAAAATGTCAAGAGTAAAGTGCCCTTATTTTAAACAATGTATCGTTCTAAATGCTTAATCCCTATGTAAAAAAGTTATTTTAGCAGGAATATGTTATTGAAAAAAATTAGAAAAATTTATTTTAGCCGTAAATCGAAAATAATGGGGACACCGGAGCTGTTCGAAGCGCCGAGCGCGCAGCGTACGCCCGAATATTTTCAAAGTCCCAACGTACCGATCAAGAGTAAAGTACCATTTTCCTACATTAGATTTCGTTCTAAATGCTTAATCCCTATGTAAAAACGTTAGTTAAGCAAGAATATCGTATTTTTAAAAAAATCTAATGATAGGATTTCCCAGAAAATTGAAAAAACCGTAAAATGTCAAGAGTAAAGTGCCATTTTCTGACATTAGATTTCGTTCTAAATGCTTAATCCCTATGTAGAAACGTTAGTTAAGCAAGAATATCGTATTTTTAAAAAAATCTAATGATAGGATTTCCCAGAAAATTGAAAAAACCGTAAAATGTCAAGAGTAAAGTGCCCTTATTTTAAACAATGTATCGTTCTAAATGCTTAATCCCTATGTAAAAAAGTTATTTTAGCAGGAATATGTTATTGAATAAAATGAGAAAAATTTATTTTAGCCGTAAATCGAAAATAATGGATCGAGCGAATCGGTCGATTGCGCCGAGACGCGCTATGATGCAACAGACGAGCGATTGGAACGCCCGAATATTTTCTAAGTGCCAACGTACCGATCAAGAGTAAAGTACCATTTTCCTACATTAGATTTCGTTCTAAATGCTTAATCCCTATGTAAAAACGTTAGTTAAGCAAGAATATCGTATTTTTAAAAAAATCTAATGATAGGATTTCCCAGAAAATTGAAAAAACCGTAAAATGTCAAGAGTAAAGTGCCATTTTCTGACATTAGATTTCGTTCTAAATGCTTAATCCCTATGTAGAAACGTTAGCTAAGCAAGAATATCGTATTTTTAAAAAAATCTAATGATAGGATTTTTCAGAAAATTGAAAAAACCGTAAAATGTCAAGAGTAAAGTGCCCTTATTTTAAACAATGTATCGTTCTAAATGCTTAATCCCTATGTAAAAAAGTTATTTTAGCAGGAATATGTTATTGAAAAAAATTAGAAAAATTTATTTTAGCCGTAAATCGAAAATAATGGGGACACCGGAGCTGTTCGAAGCGCCGAGCGCGCCGCGTACGCCCGAATATTTTCAAAGTCCCAACGTACCGATCAAGAGTAAAGTACCATTTTCCTACATTAGATTTCGTTCTAAATACTTAATCCCTATGTAAAAACGTTAGTTAAGCAAGAATATCGTATTTTTAAAAAAATCTAATGATAGGATTTTCCAGAAAATTGAAAAAACCGAAAAATGTCAAGAGTAAAGTGCCATTTTCTGACATTAGATTTCGTTCTAAATGCTTAATCCCTATGTAGAAACGTTAGTTAAGCAAGAATATCGTATTCTTAAAAAAATCTAATGATAGGATTTTTCAGAAAATTGAAAAAACCGTAAAATGTCAAGAGTAAAGTGCCCTTATTTTAAACAATGTATCGTTCTAAATGCTTAATCCCTATGTAAAAAAGTTATTTTAGCAGGAATATGTTATTGAAAAAAATTAGAAAAATTTATTTTAGCCGTAAATCGAAAATAATGGGGACACCGGAGCTGTTCGAAGCGCCGAGCGCGCCGCGTACGCCCGAATATTTTCAAAGTCCCAACGTACCGATCAAGAGTAAAGTACCATTTTCCTACATTAGATTTCGTTCTAAATGCTTAATCCCTATGTAAAAACGTTAGTTAAGCAAGAATATCGTATTTTTAAAAAAATCTAATTATAGGATTTCCCAGAAAATTGAAAAAACCGAAAAATGTCAAGAGTAAAGTGCCATTTTCTGACATTAGATTTCGTTCTAAATGCTTAATCCCTATGTAGAAACGTTAGTTAAGCAAGAATATCGTATTCTTAAAAAAATCTAATGATAGGATTTTTCAGAAAATTGAAAAAACCGTAAAATGTCAAGAGTAAAGTGCCCTTATTTTAAACAATGTATCGTTCTAAATGCTTAATCCCTATGTAAAAAAGTTATTTTAGCAGGAATATGTTATTGAAAAAAATTAGAAAAATTTATTTTAGCCGTAAATCGAAAATAATGGGGACACCGGAGCTGTTCGAAGCGCCGAGCGCGCAGCGTACGCCCGAATATTTTCAAAGTCCCAACGTACCGATCAAGAGTAAAGTACCATTTTCCTACATTAGATTTCGTTCTAAATACTTAATCCCTATGTAAAAACGTTAGTTAAGCAAGAATATCGTATTTTTAAAAAAATCTAATGATAGGATTTTCCAGAAAATTGAAAAAACCGAAAAATGTCAAGAGTAAAGTGCCATTTTCTGACATTAGATTTCGTTCTAAATGCTTAATCCCTATGTAGAAACGTTAGTTAAGCAAGAATATCGTATTCTTAAAAAAATCTAATGATAGGATTTTTCAGAAAATTGAAAAAACCGTAAAATGTCAAGAGTAAAGTGCCCTTATTTTAAACAATGTATCGTTCTAAATGCTTAATCCCTATGTAAAAAAGTTATTTTAGCAGGAATATGTTATTGAAAAAAATTAGAAAAATTTATTTTAGCCGTAAATCGAAAATAATGGGGACACCGGAGCTGTTCGAAGCGCCGAGCGCGCCGCGTACGCCCGAATATTTTCAAAGTCCCAACGTACCGATCAAGAGTAAAGTACCATTTTCCTACATTAGATTTCGTTCTAAATGCTTAATCCCTATGTAAAAACGTTAGTTAAGCAAGAATATCGTATTTTTAAAAAAATCTAATTATAGGATTTCCCAGAAAATTGAAAAAACCGAAAAATGTCAAGAGTAAAGTGCCATTTTCTGACATTAGATTTCGTTCTAAATGCTTAATCCCTATGTAGAAACGTTAGTTAAGCAAGAATATCGTATTTTTAAAAAAATCTAATGATAGGATTTTTCAGAAAATTGAAAAAACCGTAAAATGTCAAGAGTAAAGTGCCCTTATTTTAAACAATGTATCGTTCTAAATGCTTAATCCCTATGTAAAAAAGTTATTTTAGCAGGAATATGTTATTGAAAAAAATTAGAAAAATTTATTTTAGCCGTAAATCGAAAATAATGGGGACACCGGAGCTGTTCGAAGCGCCGAGCGCGCCGCGTACGCCCGAATATTTTCAAAGTCCCAACGTACCGATCAAGAGTAAAGTACCATTTTCCTACATTAGATTTCGTTCTAAATGCTTAATCCCTATGTAAAAACGTTAGTTAAGCAAGAATATCGTATTTTTAAAAAAATCTAATGATAGGATTTCCCAGAAAATTGAAAAAACCGTAAAATGTCAAGAGTAAAGTGCCATTTTCTGACATTAGATTTCGTTCTAAATGCTTAATCCCTATGTAGAAACGTTAGTTAAGCAAGAATATCGTATTTTTAAAAAAATCTAATGATAGGATTTTTCAGAAAATTGAAAAAACCGTAAAATGTCAAGAGTAAAGTGCCCTTATTTTAAACAATGTATCGTTCTAAAGGCTTAATCCCTATGTAAAAAAGTTATTTTAGCAGGAATATGTTATTGAATAAAATGAGAAAAATTTATTTTAGCCGTAAATCGAAAATAATGGATCGAGCGAATCGGTCGATTGCGCCGAGACGCGCTATGATGCAACAGACGAGCGATTGGAACGCCCGAATATTTTCAAAGTCCCAACGTACCGATCAAGAGTAAAGTACCATTTTCCTACATTAGATTTCGTTCTAAATGCTTAATCCCTATGTAAAAACGTTAGTTAAGCAAGAATATCGTATTTTTAAAAAAATCTAATGATAGGATTTTCCAGAAAATTGAAAAAACCGAAAAATGTCAAGAGTAAAGTGCCATTTTCTGATATTAGATTTCGTTCTAAATGCTTAATCCCTATGTAGAAACGTTAGTTAAGCAAGAATATCGTATTTTTAAAAAAATCTAATGATAGGATTTTTCAGAAAATTGAAAAAACCGTAAAATGTCAAGAGTAAAGTGCCCTTATTTTAAACAATGTATCGTTCTAAATGCTTAATCCCTATGTAAAAAAGTTATTTAAGCAGGAATATGTTATTGAAAAAAATTAGAAAAATTTATTTTAGCCGTAAATCGAAAATAATGGATCGAGCGAATCGGTCGATTGCGCCGAGACGCGCTATGATGCAACAGACGAGCGATTGGAACGCCCGAATATTTTCAAAGTCCCAACGTACCGATCAAGAGTAAAGTACCATTTTCCTACATTAGATTTCGTTCTAAATGCTTAATCCCTATGTAAAAACGTTAGTTAAGCAAGAATATCGTATTTTTAAAAAAATCTAATGATAGGATTTTCCAGAAAATTGAAAAAACCGAAAAATGTCAAGAGTAAAGTGCCATTTTCTGACATTAGATTTCGTTCTAAATGCTTAATCCCTATGTAGAAACGTTAGTTAAGCAAGAATATCGTATTTTTAAAAAAATCTAATGATAGGATTTTTCAGAAAATTGAAAAAACCGTAAAATGTCAAGAGTAAAGTGCCCTTACTTTAAACAATGTATCGTTCTAAATGCTTAATCCCTATGTAAAAAAGTTATTTAAGCAGGAATATGTTATTGAAAAAAATTAGAAAAATTTATTTTAGCCGTAAATCGAAAATAATGGATCGAGCGAATCGGTCGATTGCGCCGAGACGCGCTATGATGCAACAGACGAGCGATTGGAACGCCCGAATATTTTCAAAGTCCCAACGTACCGATCAAGAGTAAAGTACCATTTTCCTACATTAGATTTCGTTCTAAATGCTTAATCCCTATGTAAAAACGTTAGTTAAGCAAGAATATCGTATTTTTAAAAAAATCTAATGATAGGATTTTCCAGAAAATTGAAAAAACCGAAAAATGTCAAGAGTAAAGTGCCATTTTCTGACATTAGATTTCGTTCTAAATGCTTAATCCCTATGTAGAAACGTTAGTTAAGCAAGAATATCGTATTTTTAAAAAAATCTAATGATAGGATTTTTCAGAAAATTGAAAAAACCGTAAAATGTCAAGAGTAAAGTGCCCTTATTTTAAACAATGTATCGTTCTAAATGCTTAATCCCTATGTAAAAAAGTTATTTAAGCAGGAATATGTTATTGAATAAAATGAGAAAAATTTATTTTAGCCGTAAATCGAAAATAATGGATCGAGCGAATCGGTCGATTGCGCCGAGACGCGCTATGATGCAACAGACGAGCGATTGGAACGCCCGAATATTTTCTAAGTGCCAACGTACCGATCAAGAGTAAAGTACCATTTTCCTACATTAGATTTCGTTCTAAATGCTTAATCCCTATGTAAAAACGTTAGTTAAGCAAGAATATCGTATTTTTAAAAAAATCTAATGATAGGATTTCCCAGAAAATTGAAAAAACCGTAAAATGTCAAGAGTAAAGTGCCATTTTCTGACATTAGATTTCGTTCTAAATGCTTAATCCCTATGTAGAAACGTTAGTTAAGCAAGAATATCGTATTTTTAAAAAAATCTAATGATAGGATTTTTCAGAAAATTGAAAAAACCGTAAAATGTCAAGAGTAAAGTGCCCTTATTTTAAACAATGTATCGTTCTAAATGCTTAATCCCTATGTAAAAAAGTTATTTTAGCAGGAATATGTTATTGAAAAAAATTAGAAAAATTTATTTTAGCCGTAAATCGAAAATAATGGGGACACCGGAGCTGTTCGAAGCGCCGAGCGCGCCGCGTACGCCCGAATATTTTCAAAGTCCCAACGTACCGATCAAGAGTAAAGTACCATTTTCCTACATTAGATTTCGTTCTAAATGCTTAATCCCTATGTAAAAACGTTAGTTAAGCAAGAATATCGTATTTTTAAAAAAATCTAATGATAGGATTTCCCAGAAAATTGAAAAAACCGTAAAATGTCAAGAGTAAAGTGCCATTTTCTGACATTAGATTTCGTTCTAAATGCTTAATCCCTATGTAGAAACGTTAGTTAAGCAAGAATATCGTATTTTTAAAAAAATCTAATGATAGGATTTTTCAGAAAATTGAAAAAACCGTAAAATGTCAAGAGTAAAGTGCCCTTATTTTAAACAATGTATCGTTCTAAATGCTTAATCCCTATGTAAAAAAGTTATTTTAGCAGGAATATGTTATTGAAAAAAATTAGAAAAATTTATTTTAGCCGTAAATCGAAAATAATGGGGACACCGGAGCTGTTCGAAGCGCCGAGCGCGCCGCGTACGCCCGAATATTTTCAAAGTCCCAACGTACCGATCAAGAGTAAAGTACCATTTTCCTACATTAGATTTCGTTCTAAATACTTAATCCCTATGTAAAAACGTTAGTTAAGCAAGAATATCGTATTTTTAAAAAAATCTAATGATAGGATTTTCCAGAAAATTGAAAAAACCGAAAAATGTCAAGAGTAAAGTGCCATTTTCTGACATTAGATTTCGTTCTAAATGCTTAATCCCTATGTAGAAACGTTAGTTAAGCAAGAATATCGTATTCTTAAAAAAATCTAATGATAGGATTTTTCAGAAAATTGAAAAAACCGTAAAATGTCAAGAGTAAAGTGCCCTTATTTTAAACAATGTATCGTTCTAAATGCTTAATCCCTATGTAAAAAAGTTATTTTAGCAGGAATATGTTATTGAAAAAAATTAGAAAAATTTATTTTAGCCGTAAATCGAAAATAATGGGGACACCGGAGCTGTTCGAAGCGCCGAGCGCGCAGCGTACGCCCGAATATTTTCAAAGTCCCAACGTACCGATCAAGAGTAAAGTACCATTTTCCTACATTAGATTTCGTTCTAAATACTTAATCCCTATGTAAAAACGTTAGTTAAGCAAGAATATCGTATTTTTAAAAAAATCTAATGATAGGATTTTCCAGAAAATTGAAAAAACCGAAAAATGTCAAGAGTAAAGTGCCATTTTCTGACATTAGATTTCGTTCTAAATGCTTAATCCCTATGTAGAAACGTTAGTTAAGCAAGAATATCGTATTCTTAAAAAAATCTAATGATAGGATTTTTCAGAAAATTGAAAAAACCGTAAAATGTCAAGAGTAAAGTGCCCTTATTTTAAACAATGTATCGTTCTAAATGCTTAATCCCTATGTAAAAAAGTTATTTTAGCAGGAATATGTTATTGAAAAAAATTAGAAAAATTTATTTTAGCCGTAAATCGAAAATAATGGGGACACCGGAGCTGTTCGAAGCGCCGAGCGCGCAGCGTACGCCCGAATATTTTCAAAGTCCCAACGTACCGATCAAGAGTAAAGTACCATTTTCCTACATTAGATTTCGTTCTAAATGCTTAATCCCTATGTAAAAACGTTAGTTAAGCAAGAATATCGTATTTTTAAAAAAATCTAATGATAGGATTTCCCAGAAAATTGAAAAAACCGTAAAATGTCAAGAGTAAAGTGCCATTTTCTGACATTAGATTTCGTTCTAAATGCTTAATCCCTATGTAGAAACGTTAGTTAAGCAAGAATATCGTATTTTTAAAAAAATCTAATGATAGGATTTCCCAGAAAATTGAAAAAACCGTAAAATGTCAAGAGTAAAGTGCCCTTATTTTAAACAATGTATCGTTCTAAATGCTTAATCCCTATGTAAAAAAGTTATTTTAGCAGGAATATGTTATTGAATAAAATGAGAAAAATTTATTTTAGCCGTAAATCGAAAATAATGGATCGAGCGAATCGGTCGATTGCGCCGAGACGCGCTATGATGCAACAGACGAGCGATTGGAACGCCCGAATATTTTCTAAGTGCCAACGTACCGATCAAGAGTAAAGTACCATTTTCCTACATTAGATTTCGTTCTAAATGCTTAATCCCTATGTAAAAACGTTAGTTAAGCAAGAATATCGTATTTTTAAAAAAATCTAATGATAGGATTTCCCAGAAAATTGAAAAAACCGTAAAATGTCAAGAGTAAAGTGCCATTTTCTGACATTAGATTTCGTTCTAAATGCTTAATCCCTATGTAGAAACGTTAGCTAAGCAAGAATATCGTATTTTTAAAAAAATCTAATGATAGGATTTTTCAGAAAATTGAAAAAACCGTAAAATGTCAAGAGTAAAGTGCCCTTATTTTAAACAATGTATCGTTCTAAATGCTTAATCCCTATGTAAAAAAGTTATTTTAGCAGGAATATGTTATTGAAAAAAATTAGAAAAATTTATTTTAGCCGTAAATCGAAAATAATGGGGACACCGGAGCTGTTCGAAGCGCCGAGCGCGCCGCGTACGCCCGAATATTTTCAAAGTCCCAACGTACCGATCAAGAGTAAAGTACCATTTTCCTACATTAGATTTCGTTCTAAATACTTAATCCCTATGTAAAAACGTTAGTTAAGCAAGAATATCGTATTTTTAAAAAAATCTAATGATAGGATTTTCCAGAAAATTGAAAAAACCGAAAAATGTCAAGAGTAAAGTGCCATTTTCTGACATTAGATTTCGTTCTAAATGCTTAATCCCTATGTAGAAACGTTAGTTAAGCAAGAATATCGTATTCTTAAAAAAATCTAATGATAGGATTTTTCAGAAAATTGAAAAAACCGTAAAATGTCAAGAGTAAAGTGCCCTTATTTTAAACAATGTATCGTTCTAAATGCTTAATCCCTATGTAAAAAAGTTATTTTAGCAGGAATATGTTATTGAAAAAAATTAGAAAAATTTATTTTAGCCGTAAATCGAAAATAATGGGGACACCGGAGCTGTTCGAAGCGCCGAGCGCGCCGCGTACGCCCGAATATTTTCAAAGTCCCAACGTACCGATCAAGAGTAAAGTACCATTTTCCTACATTAGATTTCGTTCTAAATGCTTAATCCCTATGTAAAAACGTTAGTTAAGCAAGAATATCGTATTTTTAAAAAAATCTAATTATAGGATTTCCCAGAAAATTGAAAAAACCGAAAAATGTCAAGAGTAAAGTGCCATTTTCTGACATTAGATTTCGTTCTAAATGCTTAATCCCTATGTAGAAACGTTAGTTAAGCAAGAATATCGTATTCTTAAAAAAATCTAATGATAGGATTTTTCAGAAAATTGAAAAAACCGTAAAATGTCAAGAGTAAAGTGCCCTTATTTTAAACAATGTATCGTTCTAAATGCTTAATCCCTATGTAAAAAAGTTATTTTAGCAGGAATATGTTATTGAAAAAAATTAGAAAAATTTATTTTAGCCGTAAATCGAAAATAATGGGGACACCGGAGCTGTTCGAAGCGCCGAGCGCGCAGCGTACGCCCGAATATTTTCAAAGTCCCAACGTACCGATCAAGAGTAAAGTACCATTTTCCTACATTAGATTTCGTTCTAAATACTTAATCCCTATGTAAAAACGTTAGTTAAGCAAGAATATCGTATTTTTAAAAAAATCTAATGATAGGATTTTCCAGAAAATTGAAAAAACCGAAAAATGTCAAGAGTAAAGTGCCATTTTCTGACATTAGATTTCGTTCTAAATGCTTAATCCCTATGTAGAAACGTTAGTTAAGCAAGAATATCGTATTCTTAAAAAAATCTAATGATAGGATTTTTCAGAAAATTGAAAAAACCGTAAAATGTCAAGAGTAAAGTGCCCTTATTTTAAACAATGTATCGTTCTAAATGCTTAATCCCTATGTAAAAAAGTTATTTTAGCAGGAATATGTTATTGAAAAAAATTAGAAAAATTTATTTTAGCCGTAAATCGAAAATAATGGGGACACCGGAGCTGTTCGAAGCGCCGAGCGCGCCGCGTACGCCCGAATATTTTCAAAGTCCCAACGTACCGATCAAGAGTAAAGTACCATTTTCCTACATTAGATTTCGTTCTAAATGCTTAATCCCTATGTAAAAACGTTAGTTAAGCAAGAATATCGTATTTTTAAAAAAATCTAATTATAGGATTTCCCAGAAAATTGAAAAAACCGAAAAATGTCAAGAGTAAAGTGCCATTTTCTGACATTAGATTTCGTTCTAAATGCTTAATCCCTATGTAGAAACGTTAGTTAAGCAAGAATATCGTATTTTTAAAAAAATCTAATGATAGGATTTTTCAGAAAATTGAAAAAACCGTAAAATGTCAAGAGTAAAGTGCCCTTATTTTAAACAATGTATCGTTCTAAATGCTTAATCCCTATGTAAAAAAGTTATTTTAGCAGGAATATGTTATTGAAAAAAATTAGAAAAATTTATTTTAGCCGTAAATCGAAAATAATGGGGACACCGGAGCTGTTCGAAGCGCCGAGCGCGCCGCGTACGCCCGAATATTTTCAAAGTCCCAACGTACCGATCAAGAGTAAAGTACCATTTTCCTACATTAGATTTCGTTCTAAATGCTTAATCCCTATGTAAAAACGTTAGTTAAGCAAGAATATCGTATTTTTAAAAAAATCTAATGATAGGATTTCCCAGAAAATTGAAAAAACCGTAAAATGTCAAGAGTAAAGTGCCATTTTCTGACATTAGATTTCGTTCTAAATGCTTAATCCCTATGTAGAAACGTTAGTTAAGCAAGAATATCGTATTTTTAAAAAAATCTAATGATAGGATTTTTCAGAAAATTGAAAAAACCGTAAAATGTCAAGAGTAAAGTGCCCTTATTTTAAACAATGTATCGTTCTAAAGGCTTAATCCCTATGTAAAAAAGTTATTTTAGCAGGAATATGTTATTGAATAAAATGAGAAAAATTTATTTTAGCCGTAAATCGAAAATAATGGATCGAGCGAATCGGTCGATTGCGCCGAGACGCGCTATGATGCAACAGACGAGCGATTGGAACGCCCGAATATTTTCAAAGTCCCAACGTACCGATCAAGAGTAAAGTACCATTTTCCTACATTAGATTTCGTTCTAAATGCTTAATCCCTATGTAAAAACGTTAGTTAAGCAAGAATATCGTATTTTTAAAAAAATCTAATGATAGGATTTTCCAGAAAATTGAAAAAACCGAAAAATGTCAAGAGTAAAGTGCCATTTTCTGATATTAGATTTCGTTCTAAATGCTTAATCCCTATGTAGAAACGTTAGTTAAGCAAGAATATCGTATTTTTAAAAAAATCTAATGATAGGATTTTTCAGAAAATTGAAAAAACCGTAAAATGTCAAGAGTAAAGTGCCCTTATTTTAAACAATGTATCGTTCTAAATGCTTAATCCCTATGTAAAAAAGTTATTTAAGCAGGAATATGTTATTGAAAAAAATTAGAAAAATTTATTTTAGCCGTAAATCGAAAATAATGGATCGAGCGAATCGGTCGATTGCGCCGAGACGCGCTATGATGCAACAGACGAGCGATTGGAACGCCCGAATATTTTCAAAGTCCCAACGTACCGATCAAGAGTAAAGTACCATTTTCCTACATTAGATTTCGTTCTAAATGCTTAATCCCTATGTAAAAACGTTAGTTAAGCAAGAATATCGTATTTTTAAAAAAATCTAATGATAGGATTTTCCAGAAAATTGAAAAAACCGAAAAATGTCAAGAGTAAAGTGCCATTTTCTGACATTAGATTTCGTTCTAAATGCTTAATCCCTATGTAGAAACGTTAGTTAAGCAAGAATATCGTATTTTTAAAAAAATCTAATGATAGGATTTTTCAGAAAATTGAAAAAACCGTAAAATGTCAAGAGTAAAGTGCCCTTACTTTAAACAATGTATCGTTCTAAATGCTTAATCCCTATGTAAAAAAGTTATTTAAGCAGGAATATGTTATTGAAAAAAATTAGAAAAATTTATTTTAGCCGTAAATCGAAAATAATGGATCGAGCGAATCGGTCGATTGCGCCGAGACGCGCTATGATGCAACAGACGAGCGATTGGAACGCCCGAATATTTTCAAAGTCCCAACGTACCGATCAAGAGTAAAGTACCATTTTCCTACATTAGATTTCGTTCTAAATGCTTAATCCCTATGTAAAAACGTTAGTTAAGCAAGAATATCGTATTTTTAAAAAAATCTAATGATAGGATTTTCCAGAAAATTGAAAAAACCGAAAAATGTCAAGAGTAAAGTGCCATTTTCTGACATTAGATTTCGTTCTAAATGCTTAATCCCTATGTAGAAACGTTAGTTAAGCAAGAATATCGTATTTTTAAAAAAATCTAATGATAGGATTTTTCAGAAAATTGAAAAAACCGTAAAATGTCAAGAGTAAAGTGCCCTTATTTTAAACAATGTATCGTTCTAAATGCTTAATCCCTATGTAAAAAAGTTATTTAAGCAGGAATATGTTATTGAATAAAATGAGAAAAATTTATTTTAGCCGTAAATCGAAAATAATGGATCGAGCGAATCGGTCGATTGCGCCGAGACGCGCTATGATGCAACAGACGAGCGATTGGAACGCCCGAATATTTTCTAAGTGCCAACGTACCGATCAAGAGTAAAGTACCATTTTCCTACATTAGATTTCGTTCTAAATGCTTAATCCCTATGTAAAAACGTTAGTTAAGCAAGAATATCGTATTTTTAAAAAAATCTAATGATAGGATTTCCCAGAAAATTGAAAAAACCGTAAAATGTCAAGAGTAAAGTGCCATTTTCTGACATTAGATTTCGTTCTAAATGCTTAATCCCTATGTAGAAACGTTAGTTAAGCAAGAATATCGTATTTTTAAAAAAATCTAATGATAGGATTTTTCAGAAAATTGAAAAAACCGTAAAATGTCAAGAGTAAAGTGCCCTTATTTTAAACAATGTATCGTTCTAAATGCTTAATCCCTATGTAAAAAAGTTATTTTAGCAGGAATATGTTATTGAAAAAAATTAGAAAAATTTATTTTAGCCGTAAATCGAAAATAATGGGGACACCGGAGCTGTTCGAAGCGCCGAGCGCGCCGCGTACGCCCGAATATTTTCAAAGTCCCAACGTACCGATCAAGAGTAAAGTACCATTTTCCTACATTAGATTTCGTTCTAAATGCTTAATCCCTATGTAAAAACGTTAGTTAAGCAAGAATATCGTATTTTTAAAAAAATCTAATGATAGGATTTCCCAGAAAATTGAAAAAACCGTAAAATGTCAAGAGTAAAGTGCCATTTTCTGACATTAGATTTCGTTCTAAATGCTTAATCCCTATGTAGAAACGTTAGTTAAGCAAGAATATCGTATTTTTAAAAAAATCTAATGATAGGATTTTTCAGAAAATTGAAAAAACCGTAAAATGTCAAGAGTAAAGTGCCCTTATTTTAAACAATGTATCGTTCTAAATGCTTAATCCCTATGTAAAAAAGTTATTTTAGCAGGAATATGTTATTGAAAAAAATTAGAAAAATTTATTTTAGCCGTAAATCGAAAATAATGGGGACACCGGAGCTGTTCGAAGCGCCGAGCGCGCCGCGTACGCCCGAATATTTTCAAAGTCCCAACGTACCGATCAAGAGTAAAGTACCATTTTCCTACATTAGATTTCGTTCTAAATACTTAATCCCTATGTAAAAACGTTAGTTAAGCAAGAATATCGTATTTTTAAAAAAATCTAATGATAGGATTTTCCAGAAAATTGAAAAAACCGAAAAATGTCAAGAGTAAAGTGCCATTTTCTGACATTAGATTTCGTTCTAAATGCTTAATCCCTATGTAGAAACGTTAGTTAAGCAAGAATATCGTATTCTTAAAAAAATCTAATGATAGGATTTTTCAGAAAATTGAAAAAACCGTAAAATGTCAAGAGTAAAGTGCCCTTATTTTAAACAATGTATCGTTCTAAATGCTTAATCCCTATGTAAAAAAGTTATTTTAGCAGGAATATGTTATTGAAAAAAATTAGAAAAATTTATTTTAGCCGTAAATCGAAAATAATGGGGACACCGGAGCTGTTCGAAGCGCCGAGCGCGCAGCGTACGCCCGAATATTTTCAAAGTCCCAACGTACCGATCAAGAGTAAAGTACCATTTTCCTACATTAGATTTCGTTCTAAATACTTAATCCCTATGTAAAAACGTTAGTTAAGCAAGAATATCGTATTTTTAAAAAAATCTAATGATAGGATTTTCCAGAAAATTGAAAAAACCGAAAAATGTCAAGAGTAAAGTGCCATTTTCTGACATTAGATTTCGTTCTAAATGCTTAATCCCTATGTAGAAACGTTAGTTAAGCAAGAATATCGTATTCTTAAAAAAATCTAATGATAGGATTTTTCAGAAAATTGAAAAAACCGTAAAATGTCAAGAGTAAAGTGCCCTTATTTTAAACAATGTATCGTTCTAAATGCTTAATCCCTATGTAAAAAAGTTATTTAAGCAAGAATATGTTATTGAATAAAATGAGAAAAATTTATTTTAGCCGTAAATCGAAAATAATGGATCGAGCGAATCGGTCGATTGCGCCGAGACGCGCTATGATGCAACAGACGAGCGATTGGAACGCCCGAATATTTTCAAAGTCCCAACGTACCGATCAAGAGTAAAGTACCATTTTCCTACATTAGATTTCGTTCTAAATGCTTAATCCCTATGTAAAAACGTTAGTTAAGCAAGAATATCGTATTTTTAAAAAAATCTAATGATAGGATTTCCCAGAAAATTGAAAAAACCGAAAAATGTCAAGAGTAAAGTGCCATTTTCTGACATTAGATTTCGTTCTAAATGCTTAATCCCTATGTAGAAACGTTAGTTAAGCAAGAATATCGTATTTTTAAAAAAATCTAATGATAGGATTTTTCAGAAAATTGAAAAAACCGTAAAATGTCAAGAGTAAAGTGCCCTTATTTTAAACAATGTATCGTTCTAAATGCTTAATCCCTATGTAAAAAAGTTATTTTAGCAGGAATATGTTATTGAAAAAAATTAGAAAAATTTATTTTAGCCGTAAATCGAAAATAATGGGGACACCGGAGCTGTTCGAAGCGCCGAGCGCGCCGCGTACGCCCGAATATTTTCAAAGTCCCAACGTACCGATCAAGAGTAAAGTACCATTTTCCTACATTAGATTTCGTTCTAAATGCTTAATCCCTATGTAAAAACGTTAGTTAAGCAAGAATATCGTATTTTTAAAAAAATCTAATGATAGGATTTCCCAGAAAATTGAAAAAACCGTAAAATGTCAAGAGTAAAGTGCCATTTTCTGACATTAGATTTCGTTCTAAATGCTTAATCCCTATGTAGAAACGTTAGTTAAGCAAGAATATCGTATTTTTAAAAAAATCTAATGATAGGATTTCCCAGAAAATTGAAAAAACCGTAAAATGTCAAGAGTAAAGTGCCCTTATTTTAAACAATGTATCGTTCTAAATGCTTAATCCCTATGTAAAAAAGTTATTTAAGCAGGAATATGTTATTGAATAAAATGAGAAAAATTTATTTTAGCCGTAAATCGAAAATAATGGATCGAGCGAATCGGTCGATTGCGCCGAGACGCGCTATGATGCAACAGACGAGCGATTGGAACGCCCGAATATTTTCTAAGTGCCAACGTACCGATCAAGAGTAAAGTACCATTTTCCTACATTAGATTTCGTTCTAAATGCTTAATCCCTATGTAAAAACGTTAGTTAAGCAAGAATATCGTATTTTTAAAAAAATCTAATGATAGGATTTCCCAGAAAATTGAAAAAACCGTAAAATGTCAAGAGTAAAGTGCCATTTTCTGACATTAGATTTCGTTCTAAATGCTTAATCCCTATGTAGAAACGTTAGTTAAGCAAGAATATCGTATTTTTAAAAAAATCTAATGATAGGATTTTTCAGAAAATTGAAAAAACCGTAAAATGTCAAGAGTAAAGTGCCCTTATTTTAAACAATGTATCGTTCTAAATGCTTAATCCCTATGTAAAAAAGTTATTTTAGCAGGAATATGTTATTGAAAAAAATTAGAAAAATTTATTTTAGCCGTAAATCGAAAATAATGGGGACACCGGAGCTGTTCGAAGCGCCGAGCGCGCCGCGTACGCCCGAATATTTTCAAAGTCCCAACGTACCGATCAAGAGTAAAGTACCATTTTCCTACATTAGATTTCGTTCTAAATGCTTAATCCCTATGTAAAAACGTTAGTTAAGCAAGAATATCGTATTTTTAAAAAAATCTAATGATAGGATTTCCCAGAAAATTGAAAAAACCGTAAAATGTCAAGAGTAAAGTGCCATTTTCTGACATTAGATTTCGTTCTAAATGCTTAATCCCTATGTAGAAACGTTAGTTAAGCAAGAATATCGTATTTTTAAAAAAATCTAATGATAGGATTTCCCAGAAAATTGAAAAAACCGTAAAATGTCAAGAGTAAAGTGCCCTTATTTTAAACAATGTATCGTTCTAAATGCTTAATCCCTATGTAAAAAAGTTATTTTAGCAGGAATATGTTATTGAATAAAATGAGAAAAATTTATTTTAGCCGTAAATCGAAAATAATGGATCGAGCGAATCGGTCGATTGCGCCGAGACGCGCTATGATGCAACAGACGAGCGATTGGAACGCCCGAATATTTTCTAAGTGCCAACGTACCGATCAAGAGTAAAGTACCATTTTCCTACATTAGATTTCGTTCTAAATGCTTAATCCCTATGTAAAAACGTTAGTTAAGCAAGAATATCGTATTTTTAAAAAAATCTAATGATAGGATTTCCCAGAAAATTGAAAAAACCGTAAAATGTCAAGAGTAAAGTGCCATTTTCTGACATTAGATTTCGTTCTAAATGCTTAATCCCTATGTAGAAACGTTAGCTAAGCAAGAATATCGTATTTTTAAAAAAATCTAATGATAGGATTTTTCAGAAAATTGAAAAAACCGTAAAATGTCAAGAGTAAAGTGCCCTTATTTTAAACAATGTATCGTTCTAAATGCTTAATCCCTATGTAAAAAAGTTATTTTAGCAGGAATATGTTATTGAAAAAAATTAGAAAAATTTATTTTAGCCGTAAATCGAAAATAATGGGGACACCGGAGCTGTTCGAAGCGCCGAGCGCGCCGCGTACGCCCGAATATTTTCAAAGTCCCAACGTACCGATCAAGAGTAAAGTACCATTTTCCTACATTAGATTTCGTTCTAAATACTTAATCCCTATGTAAAAACGTTAGTTAAGCAAGAATATCGTATTTTTAAAAAAATCTAATGATAGGATTTTCCAGAAAATTGAAAAAACCGAAAAATGTCAAGAGTAAAGTGCCATTTTCTGACATTAGATTTCGTTCTAAATGCTTAATCCCTATGTAGAAACGTTAGTTAAGCAAGAATATCGTATTCTTAAAAAAATCTAATGATAGGATTTTTCAGAAAATTGAAAAAACCGTAAAATGTCAAGAGTAAAGTGCCCTTATTTTAAACAATGTATCGTTCTAAATGCTTAATCCCTATGTAAAAAAGTTATTTTAGCAGGAATATGTTATTGAAAAAAATTAGAAAAATTTATTTTAGCCGTAAATCGAAAATAATGGGGACACCGGAGCTGTTCGAAGCGCCGAGCGCGCCGCGTACGCCCGAATATTTTCAAAGTCCCAACGTACCGATCAAGAGTAAAGTACCATTTTCCTACATTAGATTTCGTTCTAAATGCTTAATCCCTATGTAAAAACGTTAGTTAAGCAAGAATATCGTATTTTTAAAAAAATCTAATTATAGGATTTCCCAGAAAATTGAAAAAACCGAAAAATGTCAAGAGTAAAGTGCCATTTTCTGACATTAGATTTCGTTCTAAATGCTTAATCCCTATGTAGAAACGTTAGTTAAGCAAGAATATCGTATTCTTAAAAAAATCTAATGATAGGATTTTTCAGAAAATTGAAAAAACCGTAAAATGTCAAGAGTAAAGTGCCCTTATTTTAAACAATGTATCGTTCTAAATGCTTAATCCCTATGTAAAAAAGTTATTTTAGCAGGAATATGTTATTGAAAAAAATTAGAAAAATTTATTTTAGCCGTAAATCGAAAATAATGGGGACACCGGAGCTGTTCGAAGCGCCGAGCGCGCAGCGTACGCCCGAATATTTTCAAAGTCCCAACGTACCGATCAAGAGTAAAGTACCATTTTCCTACATTAGATTTCGTTCTAAATACTTAATCCCTATGTAAAAACGTTAGTTAAGCAAGAATATCGTATTTTTAAAAAAATCTAATGATAGGATTTTCCAGAAAATTGAAAAAACCGAAAAATGTCAAGAGTAAAGTGCCATTTTCTGACATTAGATTTCGTTCTAAATGCTTAATCCCTATGTAGAAACGTTAGTTAAGCAAGAATATCGTATTCTTAAAAAAATCTAATGATAGGATTTTTCAGAAAATTGAAAAAACCGTAAAATGTCAAGAGTAAAGTGCCCTTATTTTAAACAATGTATCGTTCTAAATGCTTAATCCCTATGTAAAAAAGTTATTTTAGCAGGAATATGTTATTGAAAAAAATTAGAAAAATTTATTTTAGCCGTAAATCGAAAATAATGGGGACACCGGAGCTGTTCGAAGCGCCGAGCGCGCCGCGTACGCCCGAATATTTTCAAAGTCCCAACGTACCGATCAAGAGTAAAGTACCATTTTCCTACATTAGATTTCGTTCTAAATGCTTAATCCCTATGTAAAAACGTTAGTTAAGCAAGAATATCGTATTTTTAAAAAAATCTAATTATAGGATTTCCCAGAAAATTGAAAAAACCGAAAAATGTCAAGAGTAAAGTGCCATTTTCTGACATTAGATTTCGTTCTAAATGCTTAATCCCTATGTAGAAACGTTAGTTAAGCAAGAATATCGTATTTTTAAAAAAATCTAATGATAGGATTTTTCAGAAAATTGAAAAAACCGTAAAATGTCAAGAGTAAAGTGCCCTTATTTTAAACAATGTATCGTTCTAAATGCTTAATCCCTATGTAAAAAAGTTATTTTAGCAGGAATATGTTATTGAAAAAAATTAGAAAAATTTATTTTAGCCGTAAATCGAAAATAATGGGGACACCGGAGCTGTTCGAAGCGCCGAGCGCGCCGCGTACGCCCGAATATTTTCAAAGTCCCAACGTACCGATCAAGAGTAAAGTACCATTTTCCTACATTAGATTTCGTTCTAAATGCTTAATCCCTATGTAAAAACGTTAGTTAAGCAAGAATATCGTATTTTTAAAAAAATCTAATGATAGGATTTCCCAGAAAATTGAAAAAACCGTAAAATGTCAAGAGTAAAGTGCCATTTTCTGACATTAGATTTCGTTCTAAATGCTTAATCCCTATGTAGAAACGTTAGTTAAGCAAGAATATCGTATTTTTAAAAAAATCTAATGATAGGATTTTTCAGAAAATTGAAAAAACCGTAAAATGTCAAGAGTAAAGTGCCCTTATTTTAAACAATGTATCGTTCTAAATGCTTAATCCCTATGTAAAAAAGTTATATAAGCAAGAATATGTTATTGAATAAAATGAGAAAAATTTATTTTAGCCGTAAATCGAAAATAATGGATCGAGCGAATCGGTCGATTGCGCCGAGACGCGCTATGATGCAACAGACGAGCGATTGGAACGCCCGAATATTTTCAAAGTCCCAACGTACCGATCAAGAGTAAAGTACCATTTTCCTACATTAGATTTCGTTCTAAATGCTTAATCCCTATGTAAAAACGTTAGTTAAGCAAGAATATCGTATTTTTAAAAAAATCTAATGATAGGATTTCCCAGAAAATTGAAAAAACCGAAAAATGTCAAGAGTAAAGTGCCATTTTCTGACATTAGATTTCGTTCTAAATGCTTAATCCCTATGTAGAAACGTTAGTTAAGCAAGAATATCGTATTTTTAAAAAAATCTAATGATAGGATTTTTCAGAAAATTGAAAAAACCGTAAAATGTCAAGAGTAAAGTGCCCTTATTTTAAACAATGTATCGTTCTAAATGCTTAATCCCTATGTAAAAAAGTTATTTAAGCAGGAATATGTTATTGAATAAAATGAGAAAAATTTATTTTAGCCGTAAATCGAAAATAATGGATCGAGCGAATCGGTCGATTGCGCCGAGACGCGCTATGATGCAACAGACGAGCGATTGGAACGCCCGAATATTTTCTAAGTGCCAACGTACCGATCAAGAGTAAAGTACCATTTTCCTACATTAGATTTCGTTCTAAATGCTTAATCCCTATGTAAAAACGTTAGTTAAGCAAGAATATCGTATTTTTAAAAAAATCTAATGATAGGATTTCCCAGAAAATTGAAAAAACCGTAAAATGTCAAGAGTAAAGTGCCATTTTCTGACATTAGATTTCGTTCTAAATGCTTAATCCCTATGTAGAAACGTTAGTTAAGCAAGAATATCGTATTTTTAAAAAAATCTAATGATAGGATTTTTCAGAAAATTGAAAAAACCGTAAAATGTCAAGAGTAAAGTGCCCTTATTTTAAACA
Organism: Megalopta genalis; assembly: GCF_051020955.1. Lineage (NCBI taxonomy): Eukaryota > Metazoa > Arthropoda > Insecta > Hymenoptera > Halictidae > Megalopta > Megalopta genalis. Next base: position 433,923 of record NW_027476137.1, read on the forward strand.
ATGTATCGTTCTAAATGCTTAATCCCTATGTAAAAAAGTTATTTTAGCAGGAATATGTTATTGAAAAAAATTAGAAAAATTTATTTTAGCCGTAAATCGAAAATAATGGGGACACCGGAGCTGTTCGAAGCGCCGAGCGCGCCGCGTACGCCCGAATATTTTCAAAGTCCCAACGTACCGATCAAGAGTAAAGTACCATTTTCCTACATTAGATTTCGTTCTAAATACTTAATCCCTATGTAAAAACGTTAGTTAAGCAAGAATATCGTATTTTTAAAAAAATCTAATGATAGGATTTCCCAGAAAATTGAAAAAACCGAAAAATGTCAAGAGTAAAGTGCCATTTTCTGACATTAGATTTCGTTCTAAATGCTTAATCCCTATGTAGAAACGTTAGTTAAGCAAGAATATCGTATTTTTAAAAAAATCTAATGATAGGATTTTTCAGAAAATTGAAAAAACCGTAAAATGTCAAGAGTAAAGTGCCCTTATTTTAAACAATGTATCGTTCTAAATGCTTAATCCCTATGTAAAAAAGTTATTTAAGCAGGAATATGTTATTGAATAAAATGAGAAAAATTTATTTTAGCCGTAAATCGAAAATAATGGATCGAGCGAATCGGTCGATTGCGCCGAGACGCGCTATGATGCAACAGACGAGCGATTGGAACGCCCGAATATTTTCAAAGTCCCAACGTACCGATCAAGAGTAAAGTACCATTTTCCTACATTAGATTTCGTTCTAAATGCTTAATCCCTATGTAAAAACGTTAGTTAAGCAAGAATATCGTATTTTTAAAAAAATCTAATGATAGGATTTCCCAGAAAATTGAAAAAACCGAAAAATGTCAAGAGTAAAGTGCCATTTTCTGACATTAGATTTCGTTCTAAATGCTTAATCCCTATGTAGAAACGTTAGTTAAGCAAGAATATCGTATTCTTAAAAAAATCTAATGATAGGATTTTTCAGAAAATTGAAAAAACCGTAAAATGTCAAGAGTAAAGTGCCCTTATTTTTAACAATGTATCGTTCTAAATGCTTAATCCCTATGTAAAAAAGTTATTTAAGCAGGAATATGTTATTGAATAAAATGAGAAAAATTTATTTTAGCCGTAAATCGAAAATAATGGATCGAGCGAATCGGTCGATTGCGCCGAGACGCGCTATGATGCAACAGACGAGCGATTGGAACGCCCGAATATTTTCAAAGTCCCAACGTACCGATCAAGAGTAAAGTACCATTTTCCTACATTAGATTTCGTTCTAAATGCTTAATCCCTATGTAAAAACGTTAGTTAAGCAAGAATATCGTATTTTTAAAAAAATCTAATGATAGGATTTCCCAGAAAATTGAAAAAACCGAAAAATGTCAAGAGTAAAGTGCCATTTTCTGACATTAGATTTCGTTCTAAATGCTTAATCCCTATGTAGAAACGTTAGTTAAGCAAGAATATCGTATTTTTAAAAAAATCTAATGATAGGATTTTTCAGAAAATTGAAAAAACCGTAAAATGTCAAGAGTAAAGTGCCCTTATTTTAAACAATGTATCGTTCTAAATGCTTAATCCCTATGTAAAAAAGTTATTTTAGCAGGAATATGTTATTGAAAAAAATTAGAAAAATTTATTTTAGCCGTAAATCGAAAATAATGGGGACACCGGAGCTGTTCGAAGCGCCGAGCGCGCCGCGTACGCCCGAATATTTTCAAAGTCCCAACGTACCGATCAAGAGTAAAGTACCATTTTCCTACATTAGATTTCGTTCTAAATGCTTAATCCCTATGTAAAAACGTTAGTTAAGCAAGAATATCGTATTTTTAAAAAAATCTAATGATAGGATTTCCCAGAAAATTGAAAAAACCGTAAAATGTCAAGAGTAAAGTGCCATTTTCTGACATTAGATTTCGTTCTAAATGCTTAATCCCTATGTAGAAACGTTAGTTAAGCAAGAATATCGTATTTTTAAAAAAATCTAATGATAGGATTTTTCAGAAAATTGAAAAAACCGTAAAATGTCAAGAGTAAAGTGCCCTTATTTTAAACAATGTATCGTTCTAAATGCTTAATCCCTATGTAAAAAAGTTATTTAAGCAGGAATGTGTTATTGAATAAAATGAGAAAAATTTATTTTAGCCGTAAATCGAAAATAATGGATCGAGCGAATCGGTCGATTGCGCCGAGACGCGCTATGATGCAACAGACGAGCGATTGGAACGCCCGAATATTTTCAAAGTCCCAACGTACCGATCAAGAGTAAAGTACCATTTTCCTACATTAGATTTCGTTCTAAATGCTTAATCCCTATGTAAAAACGTTAGTTAAGCAAGAATATCGTATTTTTAAAAAAATCTAATGATAGGATTTCCCAGAAAATTGAAAAAACCGAAAAATGTCAAGAGTAAAGTGCCATTTTCTGACATTAGATTTCGTTCTAAATGCTTAATCCCTATGTAGAAACGTTAGCTAAGCAAGAATATCGTATTCTTAAAAAAATCTAATGATAGGATTTTTCAGAAAATTGAAAAAACCGTAAAATGTCAAGAGTAAAGTGCCCTTATTTTTAACAATGTATCGTTCTAAATGCTTAATCCCTATGTAAAAAAGTTATTTAAGCAAGAATATGTTATTGAATAAAATGAGAAAAATTTATTTTAGCCGTAAATCGAAAATAATGGATCGAGCGAATCGGTCGATTGCGCCGAGACGCGCTATGATGCAACAGACGAGCGATTGGAACGCCCGAATATTTTCAAAGTCCCAACGTACCGATCAAGAGTAAAGTACCATTTTCCTACATTAGATTTCGTTCTAAATGCTTAATCCCTATGTAAAAACGTTAGTTAAGCAAGAATATCGTATTTTTAAAAAAATCTAATGATAGGATTTCCCAGAAAATTGAAAAAACCGAAAAATGTCAAGAGTAAAGTGCCATTTTCTGACATTAGATTTCGTTCTAAATGCTTAATCCCTATGTAGAAACGTTAGTTAAGCAAGAATATCGTATTTTTAAAAAAATCTAATGATAGGATTTTTCAGAAAATTGAAAAAACCGTAAAATGTCAAGAGTAAAGTGCCCTTATTTTAAACAATGTATCGTTCTAAATGCTTAATCCCTATGTAAAAAAGTTATTTTAGCAGGAATATGTTATTGAAAAAAATTAGAAAAATTTATTTTAGCCGTAAATCGAAAAAAAGACTGTTCGTTTCTCTGTCTCTCTCGCGCGATCGAACTATCGATGTTTCCCGACAAACTATTGGGAGTTTAATTAAACTTTATACATGAAATTACGCGTTCTGATCCCTGCTACACAGCCGTATACTTTTTATAATTTTGTGGAATCGGGAACCTTGAAATATTTAACATAACGCGGATCGTCTGTCTCTGTCTCTTTCTAGATCGGAAGAATCGATGTTTCCCGGCAAACTATTGGGAGTTTAATTAAACTTTATACATGAAATTACTCGTTTTGATCCCCGCTACACAGCCGTATACTTTTTATAATTTTGTGGAATCGGGAACCTTGAGATATTTAACATAACGCGGATCGTCTGTCTCTGTCTCTTTCTAGATCGGAAGAATCGATGTTTCCCGGCAAACTATTGGGAGTTTAATTAAACTTTATACATGAAATTACTCGTTTTGATCCCCGCTACACAGCCGTATACTTTTTATAATTTTGTGGAATCGGGAACCTTGAAATATTTAACATAACGCGGATCGTCTGTCTCTGTCTCTTTCTAGATCGGAATAATCGATGTTTCCCGGCAAACTATTGGGAGATTAATTAAACTTTATACATGAAATTACTCGTTTTGATCCCCGCTACACAGCCGTATACTTTTTATAATTTTGTGGAATCGGGAACCTTGAAATATTTAACATAACGCGGATCGTCTGTCTCTGTCTCTTTCTAGATCGGAATAATCGATGTTTCCCGGCAAACTATTGGGAGATTAATTAAACTTTATACATGAAATTACTCGTTTTGATCCCCGCTACACAGCCGTATACTTTTTATAATTTTGTGGAATCGGGAACCTTGAAATATTTAACATAACGCGGATCGTCTGTCTCTGTCTCTTTCTAGATCGGAAGAATCGATGTTTCCCGGCAAACTATTGGGAGTTTAATTAAACTTTATACATGAAATTACTCGTTTTGATCCCCGCTACACGGCCGTATACTTTTTATAATTTTGTGGAATCGGGAACCTTGAAATATTTAACATAACGCGGATCGTCTGTCTCTGTCTCTTTCTAGATCGGAAGAATCGATGTTTCCCGGCAAACTATTGGGAGTTTAATTAAACTTTATACATGAAATTACTCGTTTTGATCCCCGCTACACAGCCGTATACTTTTTATAATTTTGTGGAATCGGGAACCTTGAAATATTTAACATAACGCGGATCGTCTGTCTCTGTCTCTTTCTAGATCGGAATAATCGATGTTTCCCGGCAAACTATTGGGAGATTAATTAAACTTTATACATGAAATTACTCGTTTTGATCCCCGCTACACAGCCGTATACTTTTTATAATTTTGTGGAATCGGGAACCTTGAAATATTTAACATAACGCGGATCGTCTGTCTCTGTCTCTTTCTAGATCGGAAGAATCGATGTTTCCCGGCAAACTATTGGGAGTTTAATTAAACTTTATACATGAAATTACTCGTTTTGATCCCCGCTACACAGCCGTATACTTTTTATAATTTTGTGGAATCGGGAACCTTGAAATATTTAACATAACGCGGATCGTCTGTCTCTGTCTCTTTCTAGATCGGAAGAATCGATGTTTCCCGGCAAACTATTGGGAGTTTAATTAAACTTTATACATGAAATTACTCGTTTTGATCCCCGCTACACAGCCGTATACTTTTTATAATTTTGTGGAATCGGGAACCTTGAAATATTTAACATAACGCGGATCGTCTGTCTCTGTCTCTTTCTAGATCGGAATAATCGATGTTTCCCGGCAAACTATTGGGAGATTAATTAAACTTTATACATGAAATTACTCGTTTTGATCCCCGCTACACAGCCGTATACTTTTTATAATTTTGTGGAATCGGGAACCTTGAAATATTTAACATAACGCGGATCGTCTGTCTCTGTCTCTTTCTAGATCGGAAGAATCGATGTTTCCCGGCAAACTATTGGGAGTTTAATTAAACTTTATACATGAAATTACTCGTTTTGATCCCCGCTACACGGCCGTATACTTTTTATAATTTTGTGGAATCGGGAACCTTGAAATATTTAACATAACGCGGATCGTCTGTCTCTGTCTCTTTCTAGATCGGAAGAATCGATGTTTCCCGGCAAACTATTGGGAGTTTAATTAAACTTTATACATGAAATTACTCGTTTTGATCCCCGCTACACAGCCGTATACTTTTTATAATTTTGTGGAATCGGGAACCTTGAAATATTTAACATAACGCGGATCGTCTGTCTCTGTCTCTTTCTAGATCGGAATAATCGATGTTTCCCGGCAAACTATTGGGAGATTAATTAAACTTTATACATGAAATTACTCGTTTTGATCCTCGCTACACAGCCGTATACTTTTTATAATTTTGTGGAATCGGGAACCTTGAAATATTTAACATAACGCGGATCGTCTGTCTCTGTCTCTTTCTAGATCGGAAGAATCGATGTTTCCCGGCAAACTATTGGGAGTTTAATTAAACTTTATACATGAAATTACTCGTTTTGATCCCCGCTACACAGCCGTATACTTTTTATAATTTTGTGGAATCGGGAACCTTGAAATATTTAACATAACGCGGATCGACTATCTCTGTCTCTTTCTAGATCGGAATAATCGATGTTTCCCGGCAAACTATTGGGAGATTAATTAAACTTTATACATGAAATTACTCGTTTTGATCCCCGCTACACAGCCGTATACTTTTTATAATTTTGTGGAATCGGGAACCTTGAAATATTTAACATAACGCGGATCGTCTGTCTCTGTCTCTTTCTAGATCGGAAGAATCGATGTTTCCCGGCAAACTAATGGGAGTTTAATTAAACTTTATGCATCAAATCATTCAGTTTGACTCCTGCAACAC
>NW_027476137.1:445000-460000 GCF_051020955.1 Megalopta genalis
TCGTGGATCGATGCGGCCTGAATCCGTATTGCCGATCGGAGGCGTAGTCGGGGTGCAAAAACAAACTAGCTAATCGCGTAGCGATTAGCTTCTCCAAGACTTTGCCTACGACCGAAAGCAAGCATATTGGTCTGTAGGACTTTATCTCCGTTTCAGGTTTCTCGGGTCCTTTAAGGATGGTAATGATGGACCCGACTTTCCATTCCACGGGAAAGACTCCGTGTGCCAGGCATCCGTTGTAGAGTCGGAGGAGCTCGCGTGAGATTGTATTACACGAACGTTTTAAAATCTCCGGCTCGATCCGATCTAGGCCTGGACACTTGCCGCTCTTCAGTCGGTTGACCGCCGATCTGAGCTCCGAGAGGGTGAAGGGACTGGCGTCCTCACTCTCCGGCTCGATGGCAGCTTCCCTCCTGACTCGCGCATGATCCGGGGAGTCATTCGCGGGGCTATCGTCCGGAATTAACCCCTCCAGCAGCGCGGAAGCGGTGGAGTCCCAGTCTGTGGTGTAACCCTGGGCAGTGTTACGATTTATATTCGAGATGACCGTGCTGGCTGTCATCTTCTGCCTCGTGATCTTATAAATGAGGCCCCAGGGTTCCTTGTTTCCCTGCTCGGTCACGAATGCACGCCAGCTGTGCGACCGAGCAGCTTTGATGGCGGCTTTGTAGGCCTTTCTCTGTTTAAGATACTCGGTCCTCTTGGCCGCCCTCTGCTCCTCTGAACATGCTGCGTTCTGCGAGGCTCGTCTAAGTTTGTAGACTCGCCTCTTTTGCCTCGTCAGGTCGGCCGTCCACCATGGGACGGATTTTGAATGCCACTGCTTGGTTGGCATCGAGGAGTCGCACGCTTGGACGATCATTCTTTCGATCTCCTGTGCTAGATGTTCGACATCCCCCTTATTGTTCAATGGATCGGGGGATATACTCCTCTTACTTTCCTGCAGCGCCTTGTCGAACTCGGGCCATTTTGCGCTTCGGAGTCGGAACCTTGGTAATAATCCGTTCCGGTTGGTGCTGCTGTTGCTACTAATTTCGGCAGCACCGTCCTCGGCGCAAAAACTCAAAGAAAACTCTATGACTCGGTGGTCGCTGGTCGTCAGGTCCTCGCGGACCTTCCAACCTCGCACCTTGTCGCAAATATCAGGTGTCGATAGTGTGACGTCGATGTATGACTGTCCACTAGAGCTGGAAAACGTCGGAGCGTTTCCAGCCTCGTTCAAGACAACCAAGCCATGGCTCACGATAAACTCTTCGAGTTTACGGCCTCTCACGTCCGTCTCCGCGCTGCCCCACTGGGCTGATTTTGCGTTAACGTCGGCAGAGATAATGACTCGGTTATGCTTAAGTGCGGAAAGAGCTCTCTCCAATCGCGCCAGACCTGATTCAACGTCATCGGAGCATTGAAAGTACTGGCTGATCAGGAAGAAGCTCCCAAACGAACCCGAGATGCTGACACAGGACAAATGCGTGTCGCACAAGTTAGAGACTTTGACCACGGTTAGATCCGGGTTTCTGACCGCTATTGCAGCCATCACCGGTTCGCCTGCCGTGATCAGCCTCGTTCTCAAGCCTAGCCCGGGCACAGTACCCCGCCAGCTATATGGCTCTTGTGCAAGCAACACATCTACCCCTCGCCTATGCATCTCAGTCCGGACTTCGTCGGTCACATTTCGGGCCCGCTGCATGTTATGCTGCATGACCCGTATGACTCTCGAGCGTCGCCGGTCGTTTGTACTATCCATTCGAGATTCAAATTATTATTCGCGTCTTATACGAGACATCTCCAAAACCAGCGCTTCCTGATAGGAGGCGCAGGCCGGGTCTCGCGACTTATGCTCAGATGGTCGCCCTCTGTCTTTACAGTTGGAGCAAACCGGAGGCTTGCTCTTCCTGTTACAGAGCGCATACCCGTGCCCTTTTTCGGCACAATGTCCGCAGACATCCTCTTTGAATTTGCAGCGCTTCGCCGTGTGCCCGAAGCGCTGGCACTTATAGCATCGGGTGACCTGTATGAAGTCCCGCACACGACAGGAACTCCACCCGAGGTACACCCGGTCCCCTCTCTGCGCCAGCCGCCGACGAATCTGCGGACTGACGGCCACTACCCAGTTGGCTGTCTCCGGGGTCTTGCCAGCCATGCGACTGACCCGAACACCCGAAGGCACATCCTTCTGGGACGCCTCAGAGAGGTTTTGCCTCCAAAGACTGGAGGCAATTTCCTCCTTGCCCATCCCTTTCGGAATGTCATAAATCAGGACCTCGGGGTCCCGTTTGCTGGGCAAGGAGACGGACAGTCCCGCACTCGCCAGCTTCTTATTGCCTACGAAGGCTTTTAGGTCCTCCTTGCGATCGGTTTCGACGACGATGCCACCGGAGTGGATGCGTCGAACCGATCTGACACGGATCGCCTCCTTCGCAGGTTTTACGATCGACAGAACAGCTCTCTTAGTAGCATCGCTGTTCTGTCCTTTATCCTTTGGCGGGAAGATACGCACCACGTATTGTGTCGGTGGTCTTCTCGCCTCCGGAGTCGCTGACTGGTTGACCTTTGCCACTTGGGCGTAGGTCAACTGCGCGGCATTGGAGACCGTCTTCGGGAGGGTTCCCTTGGACGGCCCAGGTCGCGCCGCACTCATTACGGCAGGACGCGCTTTTAGGTCCGCCCTGACCGCGGCGAGTTGCCCTTCGACGAAGCTGTTTCGTTGAATCAGCTCCTGGACCAACTCGTTGAGTGCTCCGACTTCTGCTAGTATCTTCGACCCGGACTCCTTGTTGACTTTCGACTCGGGTCGAAAGCAAAAGGTCCGTATCTCCGATACTCGCCTGAAGGCTTCGTCTCTCACGAGATCGAGAGGCCGTACCTTGTGCCCGGAAACCGTCCCCTTCGATTTCCTGGCCTGGTTTGCTGCGGCCTTGCCAGTAGGTGCGACTGGCTTGGCACGCTTCGACTTTTTGGTGACGGTTTTCCAACCGCCACCTTCGGGGTCTTCGACACGCACGGGTGCCGGTTGCACCTTCACGAGCGTGTCTTTGACTGATTCGATTTTTCTGGGTTTCTCCTTCCCAGCCTTGCGGCTGGGGGAGTCCCCCGACTTGGGCGCTGTCCCCACGTTACCGGTGTCCGGCGCGCCTTCTACCGTGGCCTCAGTTTTCACCGAGACCGCTCGCGTGGGTGTCACGCATCTCTCCAAGGTCACACGAGGATTGGCGATGTTCAGCACCTTCCCGGACCTTGTCTTTTTCGCAGACGCAGGAGGGCTAACAGCTGCTGCTGTAGCTTCCGCGTCTGTGGCGACGGCTTCACTCCGAGTAGGAGCTGGACCCGCCGACTTCGAACGTTCAATTTGTACTTTCAATTTAGATCCCATAGTTAGATCTTTGCCTTCATCCGGTACGCTCCCCGGCCACCACCGACCCACACATTTTGGAACCCGCCATCAGGCTGGGTTAGGGCTACGCACCGGACATAGTCTGCTGACTGGGCCGATTGCTCAACCCAGCCCGCGTCCTCGCCCGTCAGAACCCACTCGCCGAAGCGTATGGTCGTTCCAAGCCGATTGACTGGACCAGGGCTGCTTTTCTCGTCCAGCCTCCCATCTAGCCGAAGCAGAGGCCAAAGGTACGTGTTGGGGACGTCTCACCCGCAGGAGAGGGCCCCCTCAGATCCCAGGATCCTCTTTTCCGACGACAAGGGTCGCCACGCACGGCAAACACGCGGGAGACAGCAGTCGGAGAGGCTGCCTCTTCCTCTCCACCACACTTCGTTCGGTTCGCTGCGTTTTGAGAACACGAGCTATCCAGCGGTACCTTTTTCGTGGAGGCTCAAGTGTGGCTAGGGCACGTTTGCCCCTTGCGGCCTGGGTTGCCCAGGTAATTGGTTGCATCCCGATTTCTAGATCCAGCGGCATGTTGCTACGTGGCGCGCTCAGACAACGAAAATGCGGCATTCCGGTCAGACCAGAAAAACCGCACAACGTGACGCGGGGGACTGCAGCCACAAGTGACAACAGTCCCCCGGTAGGGAGTAGTACAGCATATTCAATGCTGTACATGAACACGCCACAGCCCGTATGCTTAGTTCAAGGGCCTCGCCATTATGCGAAGTACTACATGTACAACGCACTGGCGGTCTCAAAATACCCTCATCGCCGATGCATCTGATGCATCCGTCAACTCGGCAGCATTCACTCCGTCGGCGTGTTGCTTTGTGGCGTGTTCAGATAACGAAAATGCGGCATTCCAGTCAGACCAGAAAAACCGCATAACGTAACGCGGGGGACTGAAGCCACAAGTGACAACAGTCCCCCGGATGGGAGTAGTGCAGCATGTTCAATACTGCACAAGAACACGCCACAGCCCGCTTGCTTAATCACGGGCCTCGTCATTATGCGAAGCACTACATGTACAACGCACTGACGGTCTCTCGAGTGCCTTCATCGCCGATGCACCTATCGACTCAGCAGCAACATTCAATCCGACGGCGTGTTGCTTCGTGGCGTGTTCAGACAACGAAAATGCGGCATTCCAGTTAGACCAGAAAAACCGCATAACGTGACGCGGGGGACTGCAGCCACAAGTGACAACAGTCCCCCGCTAAGGAGTAGTACAGCATATTCAATGCTGTACATGAACACGCCACAGCCCGCATGCTTAATCTCGGGCCTCGCCATTATGCGAAGTACTACATGTACGACGCACTGACGGTCTAAAATGCCTTCATCGTCGACGCATCCATCGACTCGGTAGTAGCAACAACCTACGCGAGGACTAGTTCGGGGGTCGCCTCTCAACCCTGGGTGGCCACAGACCGCCACCGCCAGTAGATAGGGACATCTATTGTGAATGAGCTTTAATGAGCGCGACGCGCTAGCTCGTCGTACCAGGCTTGGTTAGCCTATACCGACGGTGTTAGGGTGAGTGAAACCACGGACAAGGGGGTACACATGCATCTGGAGCATGCATGCGTCGTGCTTGTGAAAAACCCCTCCGTCATCATTTAAGGTTCATCCGGAGGGAAGACCGTCCCGTGTGGGAGGTGACCCGCTTAGCCGTCGCGCTTGCAGGTACATGGCAAGCCATGGGCTTGAAAGCGCGACGTTTCCAGCGGGGGCCACGAGGAGGCGGGGTCACCAGCGCGAGGCTCGGTCTCTTGCGGGTCCGCATGATTTCTCATGTGGAGATTATAGACGTCTAGACACACTAACTGTTGTTAGTGCCCGCGTGGTCTAGACGGCTGTACCGGGGTCTGGGTTGATCCTAAGTTCCACTAACGTTTTCTAATGTAATGTTCTCTCTATATTTCAATACTGCTATTGCGAATTTTGTGAAGTGTCCGAATGTGTCTTCTAGAACGAGTTCTCTGAGCTGGCAAGGCCAGTTTATGCCTGTACTGGTGACGGCTACCATAAGGGTTTCTCTTTCTTTGCGTAGGTGTGGGCAGTCGAAGACAATGTGATGTACATTGTCCGCCCGCCCACAATCGCAGATGTCTGATTCTAAGGATTTCATGCTTTTTAATATGTTCCTTATGTTACCGTGACCAGATAGAAGTTGTACGACGTAGTGGTTTAGGACCACCCAGTTTGCTTCAAGTCTTTGGCGAACGTTCCCGAAAAACTCATGTGTTATCTGGCCTTTTGTTGAGTTGGTCCAAATTTCCTGCCAGGCATCGAGAGTCTGCTCCCGGATGTCTTTTTGCAGTTTGTTTTTTATTTCTATGGATGGTGTTGGTTGTAGTGTTGTGAATTCTAAGTTTCGGATTTTGAAATTTTGATTTCTGCTTAGATTGTATTTTGCTCTTCTCTCCTCTAAGAGTAGTTCTATCGGTATTGCGCCTGTGATTACCATTAGGGCATCGTATGAGATTGTTCTATATGATTTTGAAACTCTGATAAGGGCATGTCTTTGAGTTTTGTGTAAGAGTCTAATGTGATGTGAATTGTTAACCTTGTCTGACCAGGCAGCAGCGGCGTAGGTGAGTATAGGAACAAAGACTCCGTTGTAAATAGTAGCTAGGGTCTTGTGGTTAAGTCCCCAGTTGGCTTTGGCAATTGTAGCAAGAGCGTGAAATATCATTTTGCTTTTATTTGATATTAGTTGCAGGTGAGGAGTTATGTTTAATCTTGTGCCAAATTTGACACCGAGATATTTAACGGAGTTTTTCATTTTAAGTGAGCTGTTCCCGATCTTGACTGTGGGAGGTCTTCTAATATCTAGAAAGCCTTTTAGCAGAATCATTTCTGATTTCTGTGATGAAATTTGGAGTTTTTGTTCCCTACACCATTCTAAGATTGTGGCTGTGATGGAGTTTGCAGTTGTTTCCAACTGTAATCTAGAGTCTCCTGAAGTGAGGACTATTAGGTCGTCCGCGTAAGCAATGACTTTGTGGCCTAGACTATTTAGGCGATTTAGAAGTTCGTCGAATATTAAGTTCCAGAACATGGGTCCCAGGATAGAACCTTGAGGGCAACCTTTGTTTACTGATTTGCGGGATATGAAGCTAGAGGTGACTATCTCTGCTGTTCGGTCAGAGAGGTAACTTTGAATAACTTTGTATATATTTTGCGGACAATTTCTATTTTTTAGGTTCCAGAGGATGCTGGGCCACCATACCGAATCGAAAGCTCCTGAGATGTCGAAGAGCAGACCTATCATATATTTGTTCCGAGAGTAAGTTACATGTTTTCTTAATTCAACCATGGCGTCCTCTGTTGACCTTCCGGGTTTGAATCCGAATTGTCTATCAGAGGTGAGCTCATGGTTGTGCAGAAGGCAGTGGATCTTATTGGCCATAAGCTTTTCCAGAATTTTGCCGAGGACTGGGAGGAGAGAGATCGGCCTATAGGACTTAGGATCGCTCTCCTCTTTCTCTTTTCCTTTAAGTAGCACACGAATCTGAGCACGCTTCCATTGTTTTGGGAATACGCCGTGGGTTAGGCAATCATTAAACAGTTCTGTGATTTCCCCATGTAGGGTAGTCCAGGCCCGCTTAATGATTACGTTTTCTAGTCGGTCGTGTCCGGGGGCTTTATTCGGTTTAAGGGATTTTACTATTGTGGCTATGTCTGTTTTTAAGAATGGGGGAGAATTTTCCGTGGCTGGAGGTGACGACGTCTCCAGTCGGATGTTAATTTGTCTGTTTGTTTCGTTGGTCGTGTTATCGTCTGGAACTAGGTGGGCTAAGAGTTTGTCTATTGTGTCGCGTAGTGTGATTGTTTGTTCACCTTGTATTTGTATACTTTCGCATACTTTGTCTGCTTTTAGTTTTTTGTTTGCTATTTTGTATGTTATTCCCCATGCGTTTTCGTTTCCTTCCTTGGAGACGAAGTTTCTCCAGCTTTTGAGTTTCGCGGATCTAATTTTTGATATATATTTATTTCGGAGGGTTCGATAAGACTCTCCTAAGGATTGCCTTACCGATTTCGTTTTTGTTCTTTGATAGATACGTCTTGCCTCAGTGACCTCTTTTCTAAGTTTGCTTAGTTGCGGAGTCCACCAAGGGACGGATTTCGGGAAGCGTGTTTTTTGCGGGATGGATTGTTCTGCTGCTGTTATGATTTTATTTTCTATTTTCGCGGCGAGTGATTCTGGAGTTGAGGTTTCTAAGGGGGGCGGGTCGTTTGTAGTTTTGTTGGAGAGACAGTGGTGAAATTTGTCCCAGTCTGCTTTTTTAACGTTGAACCTATTGGTTCTGACTGGTCGGCTAGAAGTGTGGAATAGTTGGATGGAATAGGTTATTAGACTGTGGTCGCTCGTGGTCGTACTGTCATGTACCGACCAACACCTGATTTTGTCGAATGAGTTTGCACACGCTAGAGTGAGATCAATGTTAGAAGTTCCTCTAGGTGTGTTGAATGTGAAGGTTGCGGAAGGCTTATTAACTACGAAGAGTCTGTGTTGGGAGATGAAATCTTCCATTGTCTCTCCTCGAGGATCTGTGCGTTTGCTGAACCAGAGGGGGGAGTTCGCGTTTGAATCTAAGCTAATTATTATTTTATGCCCCTTGAGAGTTGTAATTGCTTTATCTAGGTGGGCTAAGTATGAGTCTATGTTTTCGCAAAATTGGAGATACGCGTTGATTATGTAGAATCTGTCGTCTTTCGTGCAGATTTCTACGCATGTGCAATGGGTGTTGCTTATTTGTGCGATCTTAAGGGCTTCTATTTCGGTGTTGAAAATAACTATTGCTGATTTAATTTTGTCCGCGGTAGAGATTTTTGAAAAGCGTTTTTTGTCGGTTATGATTTTTGTAGTAATTCCGAAGCCTGGGATGGAGTTCGCGTTACTGTAGGGCTCCTGAAGCAAGAGTATATCTATCTTTTTGTTTGTCGCTATCTGTCTGAGTTCGTCAGTTACTGTCTTAGAACCTCCGGCGTTTATTTGTGCTACTTTTAGGATTCGCGTGCTACTTGTGTTGCGTCTAGTGGATACTTGGCCTATTTTAAGGGTGGGCATGGATTGGGAGTGGTTAGGTTTATAAACCATAATCCGTGCGAGCGAGGACCTGATTTATAGCAGCGATGTATGCCGGACATTCGCTGTGGGTGACAGAGTGGGTGGCGGGTTTGCCGGTTTTCTGGCAATTATGGCAGCAGGACGGTTTGGCCTTGTTTGGGCATGTTTTGAAAGTGTGGTCTTGCTCGGCGCAATGACCACAAATGTCTTTCTCGGCGCGGCAGTATTTCGTCGTGTGACCGAAGCTGTGGCACTTGTAACAGCGGGTCGCCGCGATGTAATCGTTGACGCGGCAACAATTCCATGCGACGTAGACTCGCTCTTTCTTGACGAGGATGTCGCGGGCCTGTTTAGACACTTCTAGAATCCAGTTGCATCTATCTCTGTTTTTGTCGCCTGATTTAAATGCGAGTTTGATCTGTTGGGAAATAGATTTTTCGGGGCCGTCGAGATTCTGGTTGACGATAGCCTTAAGTGTGGCTTCGTCACTCTCGAGTTTCGGGACGTCGTACAATATTATTCTGGGATTTTTCTTTAGCGGGGCTCCTACTATTAGGCCGGCAGCTTTCAACTGCGCGTTGCCTTGAAGGGTGGTTAGGTCAGAATTTTTAGAGGACTCGACTAGGATCCCGTTGCCCTGGATCCTCCTGATGCTCTTTATTTGCAATTTGTTCTCGGAAGGGGAAACGAGCTTCAGGACTGCTTCCTTGGTCTTCTCACTGGATTCGAAGACCTTGGGATCCTGTGGAAGGATCGTGATCGCGCTAGGAGGGTTCTGTTTTAAATTTGAAAGAGCCGCAGTTTTGGAGCGGACTCCGACTCTTTCGGCGTAGGTGGTGGGTCGGGAGGGTTCTTTCGAGACTTGACACTTTTCAGTGACTGTCTCGAGGGTCTTGCGCTGCATTTTATTTTCGGAGGTGATGGCGTGGATTTGGCCCTCGAGGTTACTGCAGCGGAGGAGGGACGCTCCAAGGATACTTTGCAGTTTCGCGAGTTTACTGGCGATAAACTGCGATGCTTCGGGATAGAGACCGTTGTCCTGGTCCATTAAGAAGTTCAATAAGGCCATTGAGACCTTTTCGGATTTTAAGCGAAGTTCGTTCGCGGTGAGATCGGGGGAGGGAGTGACGGCGGCCGTCTTGCTGCTGTTGTTTTGCGGATTGTTGGGGGCAGGTGTGACCGGGGGCGGAGAAGGGGCTTCGGATTTTCTCCGGGTTTTGGGGGGCTTTTGAGAGGGCACGTTGGTTAGCGGGGTGTCAGAGTCTAATTCTGCGTCGGAGACTATTCTACGTTTATTTTTTCTGTTGCGTTTACTTACTTTGATGTAGCCCTCTGTATCGGATGTATCGGCTTCCATCCTGTCTGTTGTGGTCGGCTGGCGAGGTGGTGGGTTTGTCGGCTGGCGGTTGGCTGCTGGGCTGGCGTCCAGGTCGTCTAGGAGTTGCACACGGATTTTTTCTTCGGATTTTTGGAAACTCACACGTGAAAAATAATGTACGTATCAAGAAATTTGCGCGTAACTAGGGACGGTTGCTAAGGAGTTTTCGCGGAGGAATGTACTACAGGCCGAGAAACCGTTACTTTTACCGTTAAGCGGTACCGTTACCTGGCCGGCGACCCTTGTAATCCGGGACGGCGCAGGTAGTCAAAATTTACGGACGCGAACAATTTAAAGTAAATGTTTATGCTTATAACTTTTTTAACGTTAAAACAATCAACAAATGAACTGCACAAGGTTGTTGTTGGTAAAAAACACTGCACGTTGATACAAAAAATTTTTGATTTTCGTCACTTTTAACTACCGTTTACGAAACGACGCGGATTAACTTCGGAGCGACTTGTCGCACGTCCGTTCACCACGGCGGTTGAGAGCGGAGCAGTCAGTAGATAGGGACAGATGGGAATCTCGTTAATCCATTCATGCGCGTCACTAATTAGATGACGAGGCATTTGGCTATTTTTTTTTTTTTTTTTTTTTTTTTTTTTTTTTTTTATAGAGAGGAAAATCTTTTATAGACACCACGGAATTCTTCGACGTGGTAGTGTGGGATTCCTTATACCCACTAAAAACCTCTCTCTTCTCACGCCTAGATGTTATGGCGGAGGACGGCTTTATTTCCTGGTGCCGAATTTGCGATGTTGGGGCCCAGGTTGCCCATTACAGTGGCCGTGAATCGGGCGATCACCCAACGCCCTCCCTATTACCCGGATGACAGATGTTGTTTGTCATCTTATTCCATCTTGTCCAGTTCGTGTGCGATCCCTGAAGGGCCCTCGTAGTTATTGATCTTAAGAGCCCTTTGAGTCCTAGTGCGGAGATCGATTCAGCCGAGAGCGATGCCCACACGCCGCGCCAGGAGATGGTGACCGACGTCACTCTAACAGCTTCCGCCAAAACCCCAAATTCCTGGGCGACGCGATGCCTTAACAGCGGGGTGTCGTATTTAGCGACTTTCCTCGCATGTGCATCATTAAGCGACGTCGCACCGCTAACGACCTGGCTGTCGATGACCCTGACAGCTCCATCCTTAAAGGCCACCAAATCAGGCTTCTGCAGACCCGACTGCAGGACATAATGCGGATTCTCCCTAACCCTCCACCCACTCTGCCTCAGACCAAATGCTACGATTCGGCATATGGCATCGTGTCTGAGTATTCGACCCCCATGAGTCCGGTGACATCCCTGCACTATGTGTGCCGCCGTCTCCGTTACGGCGCACCCAGCACGACACAACACAGGAGCCCCATTCCCACGACGGCCTCTTGATGTTCTTACTCTGGTGGGCAGGGCGTTAATACGTACATGGTGATATTGCACGTAATCCCTGCCGGGGATCCCCGCAGAACAGGCGTCAACCCAAGAGCTGCTATCGATGACTTTAGCAGCCTCACGCAATTCTCCTCCATCGTTAGACTGATGGAGTAAAGATGCCCAGTATTTGGCACGATCCTCAGGCCGGAAGAGCGCCCGACCTTGGATAGTCAGAGCACTCTCCGCCCGTCGAACCGCTGCCACAACCGCCGGATGTTGGGAGGCATCTCTTGCAGCCGCACAGGAGGACCTCGCCATTGATGTTAACCTGGCGTGCATCATCCCCGGTATCGATGTTCGAAACGCGGGGATGCCAAGTCCACCCTCCTTGCAACTGGCGTGGAAATACCCAAGTGGTACATCTTTGGGCAGACGCAACCACCTTCGAACGGCCAGCCGCGTCTGTTTATCTAATGCCTTCAAGATTTTAAGTGGGCATCTTGTCAAAACCAGCTGGTGATAAAAACGCGGAATGAGGAAACAGCGCAAGATCTTGAGGCGCTGTTGAGGCTTGAGTGGCGCCTTGGTGATATTGGCCAACTCTCTGTCTAGCTTGCCCCCAGGTTTTTCAATACCCATTGGCGAGATCTTAATGCCCAGATATCGGAAGCCCTCGGTAGGTCCCAGTTGTTTTATAGACCGACCGTTGACCTCAAATTTGCTGGCGGAGAGTATCTTGTACTTCTTTTCTTTACCAGCGATCTGGATGGACATAGCCAGACATTTATCGGAGTTGAATTCCAACCCGTACTTTCGTGCCTCCTCCTCAGCCGTTCGAAGCATGCCCTGCATTCCTGAAACGGAGGACGCGAACAAGATCAGGTCATCCGCATACGCCAGTATATTGACCCTTTGCTCCCTGATAACATAGCCGACCCCCTCGGGTAACACCCTTATCACCCGGTCCATGACGATCGAGAATAGCAGGGACGACAAGGGATCGCCCTGCCGCACACCCCTCGCTACCCGGATCGGATCCGATGTCTCTCCACGGACCTGAAGCACGGTTCGGCTATTACGGTACGTCGCTGTTATGTACCTCACAAAGAGCTCCGGGAGTCCCAATCCCCTTAGTGCCGATGTTATGGCATGGTGACTAACGCTGTCAAACGCCTTGGCCACATCTAAGGACACAACGTGAAGCTGCTTTAAGCAGCTCCGTGCGTCACGAAGGGCAGTTGATAGTACAAGCACGTTCTCAGCACAGCCATCGTGTACTCCTCGTTGCCGCTCATCGATGAGACCGGCTTTTGCCAATCTCACCGCCAAGATTTTATGCAGCTGACGAACGACGACTGAAGCCACACTTATAGGACGGAACTCGGATGGTGTTGAGCTTCCGTCCTTCTTAGGGATAAATACCGTCCTGCTGATGAGGAGCTCAGATGGAAATGCCCCTACCGCAAGGATGACATTATAAAATAAGGTTCTTAGAACTACTGGCACACTCCTCCATTGCCTGCTCGAGATGTTATCGAGACCCGATGCCGAGGAGAGCGGGATCTCATTGGCCTGGATCTCATGGCCACGAACCGGCTCAGCGATCCAATGCAGGTCCTCCCTTTCCTGAACTGGATGAAGGTGTTCAATGGGGACAGAAGGACTGGTGAGCATAGGTGTCCAGTACTCCACCATCTCGCCAACGGTTGGTGTTTGAGCCTGCACCGGGCCATCCAGTACAAGCTTGGCCGCGCGAGACATGTCCTTCTTCCAGAGTTCCTGCATGGCCGCATACTCCCTTCTCCTCAGTCTCCACCTCGGCACGGGCCCGGCAGGTGCAGCTTTAGGTGGCCGGAGCAGTGGTGTTCTCCGCTCCTTTACTTTCGCAGAAGGCGTCGGAAAGACTCTTTGAAGCCATCGACAACAAGCACTCGGTGTTATTGGTTCTCGATTAAGAACCGTTCTCGCAAGACTTACGAGTTCCTCCGCTTCATGGGATTTCACCCTTTCGGCCGGATCAATCAGCTTACGGATAGCGTCAATATATTGGCACTGATGTTGCTGTGCCGACGCAGGGTGCTCCTGAACAGGAGTAGGCGAATCCGCCTGTCGATGACTTGTGTCGTGATGTTGAGTGACACTGGAGGTTGAAGACTGAGACTCAACGGCAGGTCCACGCTCGCGGCATACACCGATCTTCTGTGTAACAAGAGCTTTATACGTCAATTTCTTTCTGAGGCCCTTCAGTCGATCAAGACTGAATTTATTGTCGAAGACCGTCAGTAGATGTTCATTCATAAATTTGACGTTGCCCTGCACACTCGCAAGCGCCTCAGCCGTCGCCACCATCTCAGTCTCTTCCTGAGTCCACCTAACCTTCTTTACGGCCACCTGCACTCGTTGGTTGGCCTCGTCTGGATGAGCTCTCCTCACATGGACCCCTAACCCGATGGAAGTGGGAAAGGATCGCGAACAATGGGGACATGGATGTAGTGCCCCCCGCGACGCAGGATGTTGTGCGTCGTTACTGGACTGGTTGGGTTTATTTCTCGAGGTCGTCGGACAAACATTCCGATCCACTGTGGCCGCTGTCGTAGGGTCGGCGATCCGAGTGGCCCGAGGGCCCGCCGACAATGGGTCACTTGACCCATAATCTTTCTTTTGATTCTTCGGGCCTACGACAATAGAGCCATGGGGGTGGCAACCCCATGACCCATAACATGCCTCCCTCAAAGTGACTAGAGCCGCCGCCACATTAGCGCGAAGGCAGGCCATTTGGGTGGGCTGCACCCTTACAGCGGCTCATTACTGCTAGGCAGCACGTCGTGTCGCACAGGATTTAGCCGCAATGCACTGAATGGACAGGTCCAAACAATACATCACGTTACCGTCGGGAACCACGAGGAGGTACCTGTGCGACTAGGACGGGAGAGGCTAATGGACCTAACAAGAGGTCTATATTACGCATCACCGTCCCGCGGGAGGCCAAGGCACGGGACCGAGCTCGGATCCCAGCCACGAGAGCCGTTCACCTCGCCCAGGCCCGGCACGTCAGCCAGACCCGCTTCCCGACCAAGCCCGACACGCCCCGCTCCTCAGAGCCAATCCTTATCCCGAAGTTACGGATCCAATTTGCCGACTTCCCTTACCTACATTAATCTATCGACTAGAGGCTCTTTACCTTGGAGACCTGCTGCGGATATGGGTACGAACCGGCGCGACACCTCCACGTGGCCCTCTCCTGGATTTTCAAGGTCCGAGGGGATGATCCGGACACCGCCGCAACTGCGGTGCTCTTCGCGTTCCAAACCCTATCTCCCTGCTAGAGGTTTCCAGGGAACTCGAACGCTTATACAGAAAAGAAAACTCTCCCCGGATCTCCCGACGGCGTCTCCAGGTCATTTTGGGTTACCCCGACGAACACTCTTACGAGGGCCCGAATGGTATGCGGTTCCGCTGCCGGGTTCCGGAATAGAAACCGGATTCCCTTTCGCCCAATGGGTGTTTTTTGTGCATGTATATAATAACAAAATATGCTGCGATTTATATAATAATAAAAAAATAAAATAAAATAGCTGCGGTTTTTTTACAAGTGTTTAACGTCTTAGGACACCTCATCTACATAGGATTTCTCTTAGGGCTTAGGATCGACTGACTCGTGTGCAACGGCTGTTCACACGAAACCCTTCTCCACGTCAGTCCTCCAGGGCCTCGCTGGAGTATTTGCTACTACCACCAAGATCTGCGCCGACGGCGGCTCCAGGCAGGCTCACGCCCAGACCCTTCTGCGCA
>NW_027476137.1:467500-480000 GCF_051020955.1 Megalopta genalis
ACCGCCCGGCCGTGCTGTTGTAACATAGCGCGTGAACGAACGAAAAAAAAATTTATAGTAAACATTAAAATAAATTACATTACCGTAAACTAGACAAAAAATTACACATTTTTTCCCAATATGAAAATTTTCACAAACTTTTCAAAGTCCCATCGCATCGAGTAAACTTTTTTAATAACGCTTCAGCACGATTCTAAATGCTTAATCCATATGTGAAATCGATCACTGATCACGAATATCGTATTTAAAAAAATTACAAAAATTTATTTTTCAAAATAATCAAAAAAAACCGAAAAATCACAAGAGTAAAGTACCATTATTTTAAACAATATGTCGTTCTAAATGCTTAATCCCTATGTAAAAAAGTTATCTAAGCAAGAATATGTAATTGAAAAAAATTAGAAAAATTTATTTTAGCCGTAAATCGAAAATAATGGGGACACCGGAGCTGTTCGAAGCGCCGAGACGCGCCGCGTACGGCCGAATATTTTCTAAGTCCCAACGTACCGATCAAGAGTAAAGTACCATTTTCCTACATTAGATTTTGTTCTAAATGCTTAATCCCTATGTAAAAACGTTAGTTAAGCAAGAATATCGTATTTTTAAAAAAATCTAATGATAGGATTTTCCAGAAAATTGAAAAAACCGAAAAATGTCAAGAGTAAAGTGCCATTTTCTGACATTAGATTTCGTTCTAAATGCTTAATCCCTATGTAGAAACGTTAGTTAAGCAAGAATATCGTATTTTTAAAAAAATCTAATGATAGGATTTTTCAGAAAATTGAAAAAACCGTAAAATGTCAAGAGTAAAGTGCCCTTATTTTAAACAATGTATCGTTCTAAATGCTTAATCCCTATGTAAAAAAGTTATTTTAGCAGGAATATGTTATTGAAAAAAATTAGAAAAATTTATTTTAGCCGTAAATCGAAAATAATGGGGACACCGGAGCTGTTCGAAGCGCCGAGCGCGCCGCGTACGCCCGAATATTTTCAAAGTCCCAACGTACCGATCAAGAGTAAAGTACCATTTTCCTACATTAGATTTCGTTCTAAATGCTTAATCCCTATGTAAAAACGTTAGTTAAGCAAGAATATCGTATTTTTAAAAAAATCTAATGATAGGATTTTCCAGAAAATTGAAAAAACCGAAAAATGTCAAGAGTAAAGTGCCATTTTCTGACATTAGATTTCGTTCTAAATGCTTAATCCCTATGTAGAAACGTTAGTTAAGCAAGAATATCGTATTTTTAAAAAAATCTAATGATAGGATTTTTCAGAAAATTGAAAAAACCGTAAAATGTCAAGAGTAAAGTGCCCTTACTTTAAACAATGTATCGTTCTAAATGCTTAATCCCTATGTAAAAAAGTTATTTAAGCAGGAATATGTTATTGAAAAAAATTAGAAAAATTTATTTTAGCCGTAAATCGAAAATAATGGATCGAGCGAATCGGTCGATTGCGCCGAGACGCGCTATGATGCAACAGACGAGCGATTGGAACGCCCGAATATTTTCAAAGTCCCAACGTACCGATCAAGAGTAAAGTACCATTTTCCTACATTAGATTTCGTTCTAAATGCTTAATCCCTATGTAAAAACGTTAGTTAAGCAAGAATATCGTATTTTTAAAAAAATCTAATGATAGGATTTTCCAGAAAATTGAAAAAACCGAAAAATGTCAAGAGTAAAGTGCCATTTTCTGACATTAGATTTCGTTCTAAATGCTTAATCCCTATGTAGAAACGTTAGTTAAGCAAGAATATCGTATTTTTAAAAAAATCTAATGATAGGATTTTTCAGAAAATTGAAAAAACCGTAAAATGTCAAGAGTAAAGTGCCCTTACTTTAAACAATGTATCGTTCTAAATGCTTAATCCCTATGTAAAAAAGTTATTTAAGCAGGAATATGTTATTGAAAAAAATTAGAAAAATTTATTTTAGCCGTAAATCGAAAATAATGGATCGAGCGAATCGGTCGATTGCGCCGAGACGCGCTATGATGCAACAGACGAGCGATTGGAACGCCCGAATATTTTCAAAGTCCCAACGTACCGATCAAGAGTAAAGTACCATTTTCCTACATTAGATTTCGTTCTAAATGCTTAATCCCTATGTAAAAACGTTAGTTAAGCAAGAATATCGTATTTTTAAAAAAATCTAATGATAGGATTTTCCAGAAAATTGAAAAAACCGAAAAATGTCAAGAGTAAAGTGCCATTTTCTGACATTAGATTTCGTTCTAAATGCTTAATCCCTATGTAGAAACGTTAGTTAAGCAAGAATATCGTATTTTTAAAAAAATCTAATGATAGGATTTTTCAGAAAATTGAAAAAACCGTAAAATGTCAAGAGTAAAGTGCCCTTATTTTAAACAATGTATCGTTCTAAATGCTTAATCCCTATGTAAAAAAGTTATTTTAGCAGGAATATGTTATTGAAAAAAATTAGAAAAATTTATTTTAGCCGTAAATCGAAAATAATGGGGACACCGGAGCTGTTCGAAGCGCCGAGCGCGCCGCGTACGCCCGAATATTTTCAAAGTCCCAACGTACCGATCAAGAGTAAAGTACCATTTTCCTACATTAGATTTCGTTCTAAATGCTTAATCCCTATGTAAAAACGTTAGTTAAGCAAGAATATCGTATTTTTAAAAAAATCTAATGATAGGATTTTCCAGAAAATTGAAAAAACCGAAAAATGTCAAGAGTAAAGTGCCATTTTCTGACATTAGATTTCGTTCTAAATGCTTAATCCCTATGTAGAAACGTTAGTTAAGCAAGAATATCGTATTTTTAAAAAAATCTAATGATAGGATTTTTCAGAAAATTGAAAAAACCGTAAAATGTCAAGAGTAAAGTGCCCTTACTTTAAACAATGTATCGTTCTAAATGCTTAATCCCTATGTAAAAAAGTTATTTAAGCAGGAATATGTTATTGAAAAAAATTAGAAAAATTTATTTTAGCCGTAAATCGAAAATAATGGATCGAGCGAATCGGTCGATTGCGCCGAGACGCGCTATGATGCAACAGACGAGCGATTGGAACGCCCGAATATTTTCAAAGTCCCACCGTACCGATCAAGAGTAAAGTACCATTTTCCTACATTAGATTTCGTTCTAAATGCTTAATCCCTATGTAGAAACGTTAGTTAAGCAAGAATATCGTATTTTTAAAAAAATCTAATGATAGGATTTTCCAGAAAATTGAAAAAACCGAAAAATGTCAAGAGTAAAGTGCCATTTTCTGACATTAGATTTCGTTCTAAATGCTTAATCCCTATGTAGAAACGTTAGTTAAGCAAGAATATCGTATTTTTAAAAAAATCTAATGATAGGATTTTTCAGAAAATTGAAAAAACCGTAAAATGTCAAGAGTAAAGTGCCCTTATTTTAAACAATGTATCGTTCTAAATGCTTAATCCCTATGTAAAAAAGTTATTTAAGCAGGAATATGTTATTGAAAAAAATTAGAAAAATTTATTTTAGCCGTAAATCGAAAATAATGGATCGAGCGAATCGGTCGATTGCGCCGAGACGCGCTATGATGCAACAGACGAGCGATTGGAACGCCCGAATATTTTCAAAGTCCCAACGTACCGATCAAGAGTAAAGTACCATTTTCCTACATTAGATTTCGTTCTAAATGCTTAATCCCTATGTAAAAACGTTAGTTAAGCAAGAATATCGTATTTTTAAAAAAATCTAATGATAGGATTTTCCAGAAAATTGAAAAAACCGAAAAATGTCAAGAGTAAAGTGCCATTTTCTGACATTAGATTTCGTTCTAAATGCTTAATCCCTATGTAGAAACGTTAGTTAAGCAAGAATATCGTATTTTTAAAAAAATCTAATGATAGGATTTTTCAGAAAATTGAAAAAACCGTAAAATGTCAAGAGTAAAGTGCCCTTACTTTAAACAATGTATCGTTCTAAATGCTTAATCCCTATGTAAAAAAGTTATTTAAGCAGGAATATGTTATTGAAAAAAATTAGAAAAATTTATTTTAGCCGTAAATCGAAAATAATGGATCGAGCGAATCGGTCGATTGCGCCGAGACGCGCTATGATGCAACAGACGAGCGATTGGAACGCCCGAATATTTTCAAAGTCCCAACGTACCGATCAAGAGTAAAGTACCATTTTCCTACATTAGATTTCGTTCTAAATGCTTAATCCCTATGTAAAAACGTTAGTTAAGCAAGAATATCGTATTTTTAAAAAAATCTAATGATAGGATTTTCCAGAAAATTGAAAAAACCGAAAAATGTCAAGAGTAAAGTGCCATTTTCTGACATTAGATTTCGTTCTAAATGCTTAATCCCTATGTAGAAACGTTAGTTAAGCAAGAATATCGTATTTTTAAAAAAATCTAATGATAGGATTTTTCAGAAAATTGAAAAAACCGTAAAATGTCAAGAGTAAAGTGCCCTTATTTTAAACAATGTATCGTTCTAAATGCTTAATCCCTATGTAAAAAAGTTATTTTAGCAGGAATATGTTATTGAAAAAAATTAGAAAAATTTATTTTAGCCGTAAATCGAAAATAATGGGGACACCGGAGCTGTTCGAAGCGCCGAGCGCGCCGCGTACGCCCGAATATTTTCAAAGTCCCAACGTACCGATCAAGAGTAAAGTACCATTTTCCTACATTAGATTTCGTTCTAAATGCTTAATCCCTATGTAAAAACGTTAGTTAAGCAAGAATATCGTATTTTTAAAAAAATCTAATGATAGGATTTTCCAGAAAATTGAAAAAACCGAAAAATGTCAAGAGTAAAGTGCCATTTTCTGACATTAGATTTCGTTCTAAATGCTTAATCCCTATGTAGAAACGTTAGTTAAGCAAGAATATCGTATTTTTAAAAAAATCTAATGATAGGATTTTTCAGAAAATTGAAAAAACCGTAAAATGTCAAGAGTAAAGTGCCCTTACTTTAAACAATGTATCGTTCTAAATGCTTAATCCCTATGTAAAAAAGTTATTTAAGCAGGAATATGTTATTGAAAAAAATTAGAAAAATTTATTTTAGCCGTAAATCGAAAATAATGGATCGAGCGAATCGGTCGATTGCGCCGAGACGCGCTATGATGCAACAGACGAGCGATTGGAACGCCCGAATATTTTCAAAGTCCCAACGTACCGATCAAGAGTAAAGTACCATTTTCCTACATTAGATTTCGTTCTAAATGCTTAATCCCTATGTAAAAACGTTAGTTAAGCAAGAATATCGTATTTTTAAAAAAATCTAATGATAGGATTTTCCAGAAAATTGAAAAAACCGAAAAATGTCAAGAGTAAAGTGCCATTTTCTGACATTAGATTTCGTTCTAAATGCTTAATCCCTATGTAGAAACGTTAGTTAAGCAAGAATATCGTATTTTTAAAAAAATCTAATGATAGGATTTTTCAGAAAATTGAAAAAACCGTAAAATGTCAAGAGTAAAGTGCCCTTATTTTAAACAATGTATCGTTCTAAATGCTTAATCCCTATGTAAAAAAGTTATTTTAGCAGGAATATGTTATTGAAAAAAATTAGAAAAATTTATTTTAGCCGTAAATCGAAAATAATGGGGACACCGGAGCTGTTCGAAGCGCCGAGCGCGCCGCGTACGCCCGAATATTTTCAAAGTCCCAACGTACCGATCAAGAGTAAAGTACCATTTTCCTACATTAGATTTCGTTCTAAATGCTTAATCCCTATGTAAAAACGTTAGTTAAGCAAGAATATCGTATTTTTAAAAAAATCTAATGATAGGATTTTCCAGAAAATTGAAAAAACCGAAAAATGTCAAGAGTAAAGTGCCATTTTCTGACATTAGATTTCGTTCTAAATGCTTAATCCCTATGTAGAAACGTTAGTTAAGCAAGAATATCGTATTTTTAAAAAAATCTAATGATAGGATTTTTCAGAAAATTGAAAAAACCGTAAAATGTCAAGAGTAAAGTGCCCTTACTTTAAACAATGTATCGTTCTAAATGCTTAATCCCTATGTAAAAAAGTTATTTAAGCAGGAATATGTTATTGAAAAAAATTAGAAAAATTTATTTTAGCCGTAAATCGAAAATAATGGATCGAGCGAATCGGTCGATTGCGCCGAGGCGCGCTATGATGCAACAGACGAGCGATTGGAACGCCCGAATATTTTCAAAGTCCCAACGTACCGATCAAGAGTAAAGTACCATTTTCCTACATTAGATTTCGTTCTAAATGCTTAATCCCTATGTAAAAACGTTAGTTAAGCAAGAATATCGTATTTTTAAAAAAATCTAATGATAGGATTTTCCAGAAAATTGAAAAAACCGAAAAATGTCAAGAGTAAAGTGCCATTTTCTGACATTAGATTTCGTTCTAAATGCTTAATCCCTATGTAGAAACGTTAGCTAAGCAAGAATATCGTATTTTTAAAAAAATCTAATGATAGGATTTTTCAGAAAATTGAAAAAACCGTAAAATGTCAAGAGTAAAGTGCCCTTACTTTAAACAATGTATCGTTCTAAATGCTTAATCCCTATGTAAAAAAGTTATTTAAGCAGGAATATGTTATTGAAAAAAATTAGAAAAATTTATTTTAGCCGTAAATCGAAAATAATGGATCGAGCGAATCGGTCGATTGCGCCGAGGCGCGCTATGATGCAACAGACGAGCGATTGGAACGCCCGAATATTTTCAAAGTCCCAACGTACCGATCAAGAGTAAAGTACCATTTTCCTACATTAGATTTCGTTCTAAATGCTTAATCCCTATGTAGAAACGTCAGTTAAGCAAGAATATCGTATTTTTAAAAAAATCTAATGATAGGATTTTCCAGAAAATTGAAAAAACCGAAAAATGTCAAGAGTAAAGTGCCATTTTCTGACATTAGATTTCGTTCTAAATGCTTAATCCCTATGTAGAAACGTTAGTTAAGCAAGAATATCGTATTTTTAAAAAAATCTAATGATAGGATTTTTCAGAAAATTGAAAAAACCGTAAAATGTCAAGAGTAAAGTGCCCTTATTTTAAACATTATATCGTTCTAAATGCTTAATCCCTATGTAAAAAAGTTATTTTAGCAGGAATATGTTATTGAAAAAAATTAGAAAAATTTATTTTAGCCGTAAATCGAAAATAATGGGGACACCGGAGCTGTTCGAAGCGCCGAGCGCGCCGCGTACGCCCGAATATTTTCAAAGTCCCAACGTACCGATCAAGAGTAAAGTACCATTTTCCTACATTAGATTTCGTTCTAAATGCTTAATCCCTATGTAAAAACGTTAGTTAAGCAAGAATATCGTATTTTTAAAAAAATCTAATGATAGGATTTCCCAGAAAATTGAAAAAACCGAAAAATGTCAAGAGTAAAGTGCCATTTTCTGACATTAGATTTCGTTCTAAATGCTTAATCCCTATGTAGAAACGTTAGTTAAGCAAGAATATCGTATTTTTAAAAAAATCTAATGATAGGATTTTTCAGAAAATTGAAAAAACCGTAAAATGTCAAGAGTAAAGTGCCCTTATTTTAAACAATGTATCGTTCTAAATGCTTAATCCCTATGTAAAAAAGTTATTTAAGCAGGAATATGTTATTGAAAAAAATTAGAAAAATTTATTTTAGCCGTAAATCGAAAATAATGGGGACACCGGAGCTGTTCGAAGCGCCGAGCGCGCCGCGTACGCCCGAATATTTTCAAAGTCCCAACGTACCGATCAAGAGTAAAGTACCATTTTCCTACATTAGATTTCGTTCTAAATGCTTAATCCCTATGTAAAAACGTTAGTTAAGCAAGAATATCCTCCCCGTGTCCGCTACCTTGTCGTGGTGGGGGGGCTTCGTGCCCCAATGATCCTCAAGGCTGTGCCGGCGGGGATTTTATTCCCTGGCAGGTCCTACCTAGCCGGAGTGGCTTGAGGTGAGGGGCCAACTAAAGTCGGACACATACCGTAAACCTGTGGTCATGTTTTACAGGAACGGGGGTCTTGCCTTAGCCGGCTGGACCGCGAGGATGACAACCTCTCTAAAAAATCCCTAGCCCCAAGCAGCGTTGCGCGGTGAAGAGGGCGTAGCTGGAGTCAGCGCCAGCTATGGTTGGTGGGTGCACCAATCGTTAGCGGACAACCCCGGGGTACCTGGCGATCCCCCGGGCGTATTAGCCTTCCCCGGGTATGGCGGCTCTACCCGGGGTGACCTCCTTTCCGACCACACTCGTGGGATTTATCATGGATAGTTCACAAATAAAAAAAACCGGGGAGGGGGGAAACGAGAGGGAGGAGGAGGCGCGCGTAGCTAGCGTGCGCCTCGAGCGCATGGACGGGTCGGTGTTGCGGGAACTTCCCGCAACACGCGGCAGAGAGAGGTCCGCTTTGGACCTTGGCGAATGCGATGCGGGAGAGGAGTCCGACCACTCGGTGTCCTCTCACCGCTCTTCGCAGAGCGCCCCTGGCTCCTCAATAGGGAGGAAGCGGGGAAGGCCGCCAACTACTGGGCAGTACGTTGGCCTCTATGAGGCCAAACGTAAGTTGACGGAGGCCAACAAGGGCCTCATCGCGGCGATCTTCGACCCGGTGGCCCCGGGGCCGCAGCCCGGGAGATCGGTCGACCCACTTCCGGACGAGGTGGAGGTCGCCGCGAATCTTCGCAGTCGTCCGACGCGGGACGTGGCGGCGTCAATAATGGAGAGCCTGGCCGAAGTGGCCAGGATCTCCAGCGCAACAAGGGAGTTGCGGCCGGCCACGGTGCGGGTCCTGCAGGCGGCGGCCCTGAACAGCCGGGCGGGCGTTGCGGAGCTGGCCATGAGGTCAGCTTCCGACGCCACCCGGCTGTTGGAAGCAGAGAACGCTCTCCTCAGAGAGCAGATGGCGGAGTTGCGGACCGAGGTGGCCCGACTCCGTCAGGCGGTGGAGGCGAAGCCGGCAGCAGCCGAGATGCCTCCGCCGCCGGCTCCTGAGGGGGGCACGGGGCCGCTGGTTGGCGCCGGCGCCCGAGGGCCCCAACGCCCTGGGCGAGGGAAGCCCTTGCCGGCGTCCGCAGCGGCGCCGGCAAACTTGCTGCATCAGATCGGCTCCCTGATCGATGCCAAGCTGGCATCGTTCAGGAGGGAGCTGATCCCGCGGATGCAGGATCCGCGGTCGGTGCCGCCCGTGCCGCCCGCCCCCAGCCCGTCGATAGGCAAGAAAGGGGGGAGAAAGGGTGGCAGTGGAGGAGGGGCTGCGTCCGCTAAGGCGGCGCAGATGCAGCCCCCACAGCAGAGGGCTGCCTCTGCTGTTGTGCCGCCCTCCACCACACCTCCTACTGAGCTGTGGTCGAGGGTAGTTGGCCGAAGGGCCAAAAAGGCGGCTGCCGCAGCTAAACCTGCGGCGGCTGCCAAGGCCTCTTCGGCCGGGAGGGCGGCGAAACGGGTGGCACCGGCTGCCCCGAAGAGGGCTCCCCTGCCGCCGCGTCCGCCCCGCACGGCTGCCGTTACGATAACGGTACCGGCCGGCGGGGCGATGACGTACGCCGAGGCGATGGCCACTGCCAGGTCGAAGGTTGACCTGGCAGAGATTGGCATCGCCTCGTTAAAGCCCAGGAGAGCGGTGACGGGGGGAATCATTTTGGAGGTCCCCGGGGCTGATGGGGCAGCTAAGGCCACTGCCCTAGCTGCGAAGATGGCGGACGCGCTGGCGGGAACCGGCGTGAAGGTCGCGCGCCCAATTAAGAAGGTCGATCTAAGGGTGCGCGGCCTGGTCGACTCGACCACGCCGGAGGAGGTTGCCGTGGCCGTCGCCCATGTAGGAGGGTGCGACCGGGGGGATGTTAAGACCGGCGAAATCCGGTCTTCCCCCTCCGGTTTGGGCACCCTCTGGGTCCAGTGCCCTGCTGCGGCCGCGCGTAAAGTTGCGGTCGCGGGCAAGCTCACGGTCGGCTGGACCCGGGCGACGGTGGAGGCCCTCAGCGCCCGGCCCCTGCAGTGCTATCGCTGCCTTGGCCTAGGCCATACAACTCAGCGATGCACTGCGGCCGAGGATCGTTCCGACTGCTGCTTTGGGTGCGGCAGTCGGGACCACAAGGTGGCCGGCTGTACGGCGAAGCCCAACTGCCCGCTCTGTGCGGGAGCGGGCAAGCCGGCCGGCCACCGCCTCGGTAGCCGGGCGTGCCCCGCCAGCGCGAAACGCGGCAGGGGCAGTAGGGGGAGGAAATCCGCGGTGGCCAAGGCGACGGCCACCGTGGCTACTAAGCCAAAGGTGGCACCCAAAGGTGCCATCGTCGCGCCCGCGGGGGCGGATGGGGCCAAAGAGGCCCCAGACGCCACCGCTCCCGCGGCGGCGATGGAGGTGGAGGCCTGCCCGTAATGGGGCCCAAGGGCCCTATAATACAGGCCAACCTGAACCGCTCGGCCAGGGCACAGGACCTCCTGGTGCAATTCCTGGCCGAGCGGGGTGCCGGGTTGGCCGTAGCGGCGGAGCCGTACAGGATTCCCGATCATCCACATTGGATGGGGGACCTGAGCGGCTCCGCCGTTATAATATGGGTAGGCCGACCGGGGTCCCCGGCGTGCTCCGTTATCGAGCGCGGCCGGGGATACCTGGCCGTTGACTGGGGCGGCACCGCGGTTGTGGCGATCTATGCACCTCCAAGGTGGTCCCTCGAGGAGTTTGTGCAGTATCTGGACGGGGTGGGGAGATGCGTCTCCCGCTGCCAGCCCCGTCCGGTGCTGGTCCTGGGGGACTTCAACGCCAAGTCGCCGGCTTGGGGTTCCCCCAGGACGAACCCGAGGGGCCGGGAGGTGCTTGACTGGGCGGCGGGACTCGAGCTCCGTCTTTTAAACACGGGCTCGGTCCATACGTGCGTGCGGCATAATGGGGGGTCCATCGTTGACCTTTCATGGGCAACGCCCCCCGCCGCGCGCCGTATTACGGGGTGGAGGGTGGCGGAGGAGGTCGAGACGCTGTCTGACCACAGGTACATTGTTCTCGGCCTCTCCGCCGCCCCATCGACGCCCCGACGTCGCCCCGCTGATGAGGGATCGCCTCAGCCGCGGTGGGCGCTAAAGCGCCTCGACCAGGACGCCCTGATGGCGGCAGCCCACGTCGTGGCCTGGCCAGCAACACCGGCCGGGCCAGTCGACGGGACAAGGGAGGCCCAATGGTTCCGGGGCGCAATGACGTCCATTTGCGACGTCGCCATGCCCCGGGCCAGGGTTTTCCCGAGGAAGGCGGTGTACTGGTGGTCGCGCGCGATAGCGGATTTGCGCACAGAGTGCGTTCGCGCGCGACGCCAGTACGCCCGCGCCCGTCGACGACGGCGTTCCGACGTGGAGCTGGCTATCCAGCTGTATGGGCGATACAGGGAGAAGGTGGTCGCCCTGCAGCTGGCCATCAGGCAAGCAAAGAGCCAGGCCTGGCGCGACCTTCTCGGCACTATCAACCGAGATCCATGGGGGCGCCCATATAAAATGGCGATGGGACGATTACGTCCCTGGGCGCCCCCTCTGACGGAGAGCCTGGATCCGGGGATGCTCGGACGGGTCGTGGACGCGCTATTCCCCGTCAGCGGGGAGGCGTCCCGGCCCGTCCCTCAGCTAGAGGGACACGAGTGGTCCCCGGATCTGGAGGTCGCGCCGGAGGAAATGGCCGGGGTAGTCAAATGGCTCCGGGGCAAGAATACTGCCCCGGGGCCGGACGGTATCCCCGGCCGGGTCTGGCTGCTTGCCATGGGCGTCCTGGGCGAGAGGCTTAGAGGCCTCTACTCCGGGCTCCTGAGGTCCGGGGTGTTCCCGGACCTTTGGAGGAGAAGTCGGATGGTCCTCTTAAGGAAGGATGGGAGGCCTGCGGATTCTCCCTCCGCGTACCGGCCCATTTGCCTCCTGGACGAGGTGGGCAAGATCTTTGAAAAGATCATTGCTGCCCGCCTCGCCAGGCACCTGTCCCGCGTTGGCCCCGATCTGGCGGACTGCCAGTTCGGCTTCCGGGAGGGGCGATCGACGGTCGATGCAATCGACCGTCTAAAGTCCCTCTCGGACAATGCCGTGGCACGGGGCGGGGTGTGCTTGGCGGTGTCGATAGACATCGTCAATGCGTTTAACACCCTGCCCTGGTCCGCCATTAGGGAGGCCCTGGTTGAACACCAGGTGCCTCCCTATCTGAGGCGGGTAATCGGGGCCTACCTGCGGGGCAGGTGGGTGGAATACCCGGGCCGGTACGGGACGATACGGAGGGAAGTGGACTGCGGGGTCCCACAGGGGTCCGTGTTAGGACCACTCCTGTGGGACCTGGGATATAACGCAGTCCTGAAGGCCTCCCTACCCGACGGTGCCACCCTCATCTGCTATGCAGATGACACATTGGTGGTCGCCGTCGGGGACACCTTCGAGAGGACCATCCGACGAGCGGAAGTTGCGGTGGCAGCCGTCGTCGCGAGGATCCACGGTCTGGGGCTGAAGGTGGCCCCGGAGAAGGCCGAGGCCGTCTGGTTTGGACGGCCTTGGTCTCGGCCACGGGCCAGATCGTGGATCTGGGTTGGAGGAGCCTGCGTCGAGGTGAAG
>NW_027476137.1:485000-515000 GCF_051020955.1 Megalopta genalis
GTATTTTTAAAAAAATCTAATGATAGGATTTCCCAGAAAATTGAAAAAACCGTAAAATGTCAAGAGTAAAGTGCCATTTTCTGACATTAGATTTCGTTCTAAATGCTTAATCCCTATGTAGAAACGTTAGTTAAGCAAGAATATCGTATTTTTAAAAAAATCTAATGATAGGATTTTTCAGAAAATTGAAAAAACCGTAAAATGTCAAGAGTAAAGTGCCCTTATTTTAAACAATGTATCGTTCTAAATGCTTAATCCCTATGTAAAAAAGTTATTTTAGCAGGAATATGTTATTGAAAAAAATTAGAAAAATTTATTTTAGCCGTAAATCGAAAATAATGGGGACACCGGAGCTGTTCGAAGCGCCGAGCGCGCCGCGTACGCCCGAATATTTTCAAAGTCCCAACGTACCGATCAAGAGTAAAGTACCATTTTCCTACATTAGATTTCGTTCTAAATGCTTAATCCCTATGTAAAAACGTTAGTTAAGCAAGAATATCGTATTTTTAAAAAAATCTAATGATAGGATTTCCCAGAAAATTGAAAAAACCGTAAAATGTCAAGAGTAAAGTGCCATTTTCTGACATTAGATTTCGTTCTAAATGCTTAATCCCTATGTAGAAACGTTAGTTAAGCAAGAATATCGTATTTTTAAAAAAATCTAATGATAGGATTTTTCAGAAAATTGAAAAAACCGTAAAATGTCAAGAGTAAAGTGCCCTTATTTTAAACAATGTATCGTTCTAAATGCTTAATCCCTATGTAAAAAAGTTATTTTAGCAGGAATATGTTATTGAAAAAAATTAGAAAAATTTATTTTAGCCGTAAATCGAAAATAATGGGGACACCGGAGCTGTTCGAAGCGCCGAGCGCGCCGCGTACGCCCGAATATTTTCAAAGTCCCAACGTACCGATCAAGAGTAAAGTACCATTTTCCTACATTAGATTTCGTTCTAAATACTTAATCCCTATGTAAAAACGTTAGTTAAGCAAGAATATCGTATTTTTAAAAAAATCTAATGATAGGATTTTCCAGAAAATTGAAAAAACCGAAAAATGTCAAGAGTAAAGTGCCATTTTCTGACATTAGATTTCGTTCTAAATGCTTAATCCCTATGTAGAAACGTTAGTTAAGCAAGAATATCGTATTCTTAAAAAAATCTAATGATAGGATTTTTCAGAAAATTGAAAAAACCGTAAAATGTCAAGAGTAAAGTGCCCTTATTTTAAACAATGTATCGTTCTAAATGCTTAATCCCTATGTAAAAAAGTTATTTTAGCAGGAATATGTTATTGAAAAAAATTAGAAAAATTTATTTTAGCCGTAAATCGAAAATAATGGGGACACCGGAGCTGTTCGAAGCGCCGAGCGCGCAGCGTACGCCCGAATATTTTCAAAGTCCCAACGTACCGATCAAGAGTAAAGTACCATTTTCCTACATTAGATTTCGTTCTAAATACTTAATCCCTATGTAAAAACGTTAGTTAAGCAAGAATATCGTATTTTTAAAAAAATCTAATGATAGGATTTTCCAGAAAATTGAAAAAACCGAAAAATGTCAAGAGTAAAGTGCCATTTTCTGACATTAGATTTCGTTCTAAATGCTTAATCCCTATGTAGAAACGTTAGTTAAGCAAGAATATCGTATTCTTAAAAAAATCTAATGATAGGATTTTTCAGAAAATTGAAAAAACCGTAAAATGTCAAGAGTAAAGTGCCCTTATTTTAAACAATGTATCGTTCTAAATGCTTAATCCCTATGTAAAAAAGTTATTTTAGCAGGAATATGTTATTGAAAAAAATTAGAAAAATTTATTTTAGCCGTAAATCGAAAATAATGGGGACACCGGAGCTGTTCGAAGCGCCGAGCGCGCCGCGTACGCCCGAATATTTTCAAAGTCCCAACGTACCGATCAAGAGTAAAGTACCATTTTCCTACATTAGATTTCGTTCTAAATGCTTAATCCCTATGTAAAAACGTTAGTTAAGCAAGAATATCGTATTTTTAAAAAAATCTAATTATAGGATTTCCCAGAAAATTGAAAAAACCGAAAAATGTCAAGAGTAAAGTGCCATTTTCTGACATTAGATTTCGTTCTAAATGCTTAATCCCTATGTAGAAACGTTAGTTAAGCAAGAATATCGTATTTTTAAAAAAATCTAATGATAGGATTTTTCAGAAAATTGAAAAAACCGTAAAATGTCAAGAGTAAAGTGCCCTTATTTTAAACAATGTATCGTTCTAAATGCTTAATCCCTATGTAAAAAAGTTATTTTAGCAGGAATATGTTATTGAAAAAAATTAGAAAAATTTATTTTAGCCGTAAATCGAAAATAATGGGGACACCGGAGCTGTTCGAAGCGCCGAGCGCGCCGCGTACGCCCGAATATTTTCAAAGTCCCAACGTACCGATCAAGAGTAAAGTACCATTTTCCTACATTAGATTTCGTTCTAAATGCTTAATCCCTATGTAAAAACGTTAGTTAAGCAAGAATATCGTATTTTTAAAAAAATCTAATGATAGGATTTCCCAGAAAATTGAAAAAACCGTAAAATGTCAAGAGTAAAGTGCCATTTTCTGACATTAGATTTCGTTCTAAATGCTTAATCCCTATGTAGAAACGTTAGTTAAGCAAGAATATCGTATTTTTAAAAAAATCTAATGATAGGATTTTTCAGAAAATTGAAAAAACCGTAAAATGTCAAGAGTAAAGTGCCCTTATTTTAAACAATGTATCGTTCTAAAGGCTTAATCCCTATGTAAAAAAGTTATTTTAGCAGGAATATGTTATTGAATAAAATGAGAAAAATTTATTTTAGCCGTAAATCGAAAATAATGGATCGAGCGAATCGGTCGATTGCGCCGAGACGCGCTATGATGCAACAGACGAGCGATTGGAACGCCCGAATATTTTCAAAGTCCCAACGTACCGATCAAGAGTAAAGTACCATTTTCCTACATTAGATTTCGTTCTAAATGCTTAATCCCTATGTAAAAACGTTAGTTAAGCAAGAATATCGTATTTTTAAAAAAATCTAATGATAGGATTTCCCAGAAAATTGAAAAAACCGAAAAATGTCAAGAGTAAAGTGCCATTTTCTGACATTAGATTTCGTTCTAAATGCTTAATCCCTATGTAGAAACGTTAGTTAAGCAAGAATATCGTATTCTTAAAAAAATCTAATGATAGGATTTTTCAGAAAATTGAAAAAACCGTAAAATGTCAAGAGTAAAGTGCCCTTATTTTAAACAATGTATCGTTCTAAATGCTTAATCCCTATGTAAAAAAGTTATATAAGCAAGAATATGTTATTGAATAAAATGAGAAAAATTTATTTTAGCCGTAAATCGAAAATAATGGATCGAGCGAATCGGTCGATTGCGCCGAGACGCGCTATGATGCAACAGACGAGCGATTGGAACGCCCGAATATTTTCAAAGTCCCAACGTACCGATCAAGAGTAAAGTACCATTTTCCTACATTAGATTTCGTTCTAAATGCTTAATCCCTATGTAAAAACGTTAGTTAAGCAAGAATATCGTATTTTTAAAAAAATCTAATGATAGGATTTCCCAGAAAATTGAAAAAACCGAAAAATGTCAAGAGTAAAGTGCCATTTTCTGACATTAGATTTCGTTCTAAATGCTTAATCCCTATGTAGAAACGTTAGTTAAGCAAGAATATCGTATTTTTAAAAAAATCTAATGATAGGATTTTTCAGAAAATTGAAAAAACCGTAAAATGTCAAGAGTAAAGTGCCCTTATTTTAAACAATGTATCGTTCTAAATGCTTAATCCCTATGTAAAAAAGTTATTTAAGCAGGAATATGTTATTGAATAAAATGAGAAAAATTTATTTTAGCCGTAAATCGAAAATAATGGATCGAGCGAATCGGTCGATTGCGCCGAGACGCGCTATGATGCAACAGACGAGCGATTGGAACGCCCGAATATTTTCTAAGTGCCAACGTACCGATCAAGAGTAAAGTACCATTTTCCTACATTAGATTTCGTTCTAAATGCTTAATCCCTATGTAAAAACGTTAGTTAAGCAAGAATATCGTATTTTTAAAAAAATCTAATGATAGGATTTCCCAGAAAATTGAAAAAACCGTAAAATGTCAAGAGTAAAGTGCCATTTTCTGACATTAGATTTCGTTCTAAATGCTTAATCCCTATGTAGAAACGTTAGTTAAGCACGAATATCGTATTTTTAAAAAAATCTAATGATAGGATTTTTCAGAAAATTGAAAAAACCGTAAAATGTCAAGAGTAAAGTGCCCTTATTTTAAACAATGTATCGTTCTAAATGCTTAATCCCTATGTAAAAAAGTTATTTTAGCAGGAATATGTTATTGAAAAAAATTAGAAAAATTTATTTTAGCCGTAAATCGAAAATAATGGGGACACCGGAGCTGTTCGAAGCGCCGAGCGCGCCGCGTACGCCCGAATATTTTCAAAGTCCCAACGTACCGATCAAGAGTAAAGTACCATTTTCCTACATTAGATTTCGTTCTAAATACTTAATCCCTATGTAAAAACGTTAGTTAAGCAAGAATATCGTATTTTTAAAAAAATCTAATGATAGGATTTCCCAGAAAATTGAAAAAACCGAAAAATGTCAAGAGTAAAGTGCCATTTTCTGACATTAGATTTCGTTCTAAATGCTTAATCCCTATGTAGAAACGTTAGTTAAGCAAGAATATCGTATTTTTAAAAAAATCTAATGATAGGATTTTTCAGAAAATTGAAAAAACCGTAAAATGTCAAGAGTAAAGTGCCCTTATTTTAAACAATGTATCGTTCTAAATGCTTAATCCCTATGTAAAAAAGTTATTTTAGCAGGAATATGTTATTGAAAAAAATTAGAAAAATTTATTTTAGCCGTAAATCGAAAATAATGGGGACACCGGAGCTGTTCGAAGCGCCGAGCGCGCCGCGTACGCCCGAATATTTTCAAAGTCCCAACGTACCGATCAAGAGTAAAGTACCATTTTCCTACATTAGATTTCGTTCTAAATGCTTAATCCCTATGTAAAAACGTTAGTTAAGCAAGAATATCGTATTTTTAAAAAAATCTAATGATAGGATTTCCCAGAAAATTGAAAAAACCGAAAAATGTCAAGAGTAAAGTGCCATTTTCTGACATTAGATTTCGTTCTAAATGCTTAATCCCTATGTAGAAACGTTAGTTAAGCAAGAATATCGTATTCTTAAAAAAATCTAATGATAGGATTTTTCAGAAAATTGAAAAAACCGTAAAATGTCAAGAGTAAAGTGCCCTTATTTTAAACAATGTATCGTTCTAAATGCTTAATCCCTATGTAAAAAAGTTATTTAAGCAGGAATATGTTATTGAATAAAATGAGAAAAATTTATTTTAGCCGTAAATCGAAAATAATGGATCGAGCGAATCGGTCGATTGCGCCGAGACGCGCTATGATGCAACAGACGAGCGATTGGAACGCCCGAATATTTTCAAAGTCCCAACGTACCGATCAAGAGTAAAGTACCATTTTCCTACATTAGATTTCGTTCTAAATGCTTAATCCCTATGTAAAAACGTTAGTTAAGCAAGAATATCGTATTTTTAAAAAAATCTAATGATAGGATTTCCCAGAAAATTGAAAAAACCGAAAAATGTCAAGAGTAAAGTGCCATTTTCTGACATTAGATTTCGTTCTAAATGCTTAATCCCTATGTAGAAACGTTAGTTAAGCAAGAATATCGTATTTTTAAAAAAATCTAATGATAGGATTTTTCAGAAAATTGAAAAAACCGTAAAATGTCAAGAGTAAAGTGCCCTTATTTTAAACAATGTATCGTTCTAAATGCTTAATCCCTATGTAAAAAAGTTATTTTAGCAGGAATATGTTATTGAATAAAATGAGAAAAATTTATTTTAGCCGTAAATCGAAAATAATGGATCGAGCGAATCGGTCGATTGCGCCGAGACGCGCTATGATGCAACAGACGAGCGATTGGAACGCCCGAATATTTTCAAAGTCCCAACGTACCGATCAAGAGTAAAGTACCATTTTCCTACATTAGATTTCGTTCTAAATGCTTAATCCCTATGTAAAAACGTTAGTTAAGCAAGAATATCGTATTTTTAAAAAAATCTAATGATAGGATTTCCCAGAAAATTGAAAAAACCGAAAAATGTCAAGAGTAAAGTGCCATTTTCTGACATTAGATTTCGTTCTAAATGCTTAATCCCTATGTAGAAACGTTAGTTAAGCAAGAATATCGTATTTTTAAAAAAATCTAATGATAGGATTTTTCAGAAAATTGAAAAAACCGTAAAATGTCAAGAGTAAAGTGCCCTTATTTTAAACAACGTATCGTTCTAAATGCTTAATCCCTATGTAAAAAAGTTATTTAAGCAGGAATATGTTATTGAATAAAATGAGAAAAATTTATTTTAGCCGTAAATCGAAAATAATGGATCGAGCGAATCGGTCGATTGCGCCGAGACGCGCTATGATGCAACAGACGAGCGATTGGAACGCCCGAATATTTTCTAAGTGCCAACGTACCGATCAAGAGTAAAGTACCATTTTCCTACATTAGATTTCGTTCTAAATGCTTAATCCCTATGTAAAAACGTTAGTTAAGCAAGAATATCGTATTTTTAAAAAAATCTAATGATAGGATTTCCCAGAAAATTGAAAAAACCGTAAAATGTCAAGAGTAAAGTGCCATTTTCTGACATTAGATTTCGTTCTAAATGCTTAATCCCTATGTAGAAACGTTAGTTAAGCACGAATATTGTATTTTTAAAAAAATCTAATGATAGGATTTTTCAGAAAATTGAAAAAACCGTAAAATGTCAAGAGTAAAGTGCCCTTATTTTAAACAATGTATCGTTCTAAATGCTTAATCCCTATGTAAAAAAGTTATTTTAGCAGGAATATGTTATTGAAAAAAATTAGAAAAATTTATTTTAGCCGTAAATCGAAAATAATGGGGACACCGGAGCTGTTCGAAGCGCCGAGCGCGCCGCGTACGCCCGAATATTTTCAAAGTCCCAACGTACCGATCAAGAGTAAAGTACCATTTTCCTACATTAGATTTCGTTCTAAATACTTAATCCCTATGTAAAAACGTTAGTTAAGCAAGAATATCGTATTTTTAAAAAAATCTAATGATAGGATTTCCCAGAAAATTGAAAAAACCGAAAAATGTCAAGAGTAAAGTGCCATTTTCTGACATTAGATTTCGTTCTAAATGCTTAATCCCTATGTAGAAACGTTAGTTAAGCAAGAATATCGTATTTTTAAAAAAATCTAATGATAGGATTTTTCAGAAAATTGAAAAAACCGTAAAATGTCAAGAGTAAAGTGCCCTTATTTTAAACAATGTATCGTTCTAAATGCTTAATCCCTATGTAAAAAAGTTATTTTAGCAGGAATATGTTATTGAAAAAAATTAGAAAAATTTATTTTAGCCGTAAATCGAAAATAATGGGGACACCGGAGCTGTTCGAAGCGCCGAGCGCGCCGCGTACGCCCGAATATTTTCAAAGTCCCAACGTACCGATCAAGAGTAAAGTACCATTTTCCTACATTAGATTTCGTTCTAAATGCTTAATCCCTATGTAAAAACGTTAGTTAAGCAAGAATATCGTATTTTTAAAAAAATCTAATGATAGGATTTCCCAGAAAATTGAAAAAACCGAAAAATGTCAAGAGTAAAGTGCCATTTTCTGACATTAGATTTCGTTCTAAATGCTTAATCCCTATGTAGAAACGTTAGTTAAGCAAGAATATCGTATTCTTAAAAAAATCTAATGATAGGATTTTTCAGAAAATTGAAAAAACCGTAAAATGTCAAGAGTAAAGTGCCCTTATTTTAAACAATGTATCGTTCTAAATGCTTAATCCCTATGTAAAAAAGTTATTTAAGCAGGAATATGTTATTGAATAAAATGAGAAAAATTTATTTTAGCCGTAAATCGAAAATAATGGATCGAGCGAATCGGTCGATTGCGCCGAGACGCGCTATGATGCAACAGACGAGCGATTGGAACGCCCGAATATTTTCAAAGTCCCAACGTACCGATCAAGAGTAAAGTACCATTTTCCTACATTAGATTTCGTTCTAAATGCTTAATCCCTATGTAAAAACGTTAGTTAAGCAAGAATATCGTATTTTTAAAAAAATCTAATGATAGGATTTCCCAGAAAATTGAAAAAACCGAAAAATGTCAAGAGTAAAGTGCCATTTTCTGACATTAGATTTCGTTCTAAATGCTTAATCCCTATGTAGAAACGTTAGTTAAGCAAGAATATCGTATTTTTAAAAAAATCTAATGATAGGATTTTTCAGAAAATTGAAAAAACCGTAAAATGTCAAGAGTAAAGTGCCCTTATTTTAAACAATGTATCGTTCTAAATGCTTAATCCCTATGTAAAAAAGTTATTTTAGCAGGAATATGTTATTGAATAAAATGAGAAAAATTTATTTTAGCCGTAAATCGAAAATAATGGATCGAGCGAATCGGTCGATTGCGCCGAGACGCGCTATGATGCAACAGACGAGCGATTGGAACGCCCGAATATTTTCAAAGTCCCAACGTACCGATCAAGAGTAAAGTACCATTTTCCTACATTAGATTTCGTTCTAAATGCTTAATCCCTATGTAAAAACGTTAGTTAAGCAAGAATATCGTATTTTTAAAAAAATCTAATGATAGGATTTCCCAGAAAATTGAAAAAACCGAAAAATGTCAAGAGTAAAGTGCCATTTTCTGACATTAGATTTCGTTCTAAATGCTTAATCCCTATGTAGAAACGTTAGTTAAGCAAGAATATCGTATTTTTAAAAAAATCTAATGATAGGATTTTTCAGAAAATTGAAAAAACCGTAAAATGTCAAGAGTAAAGTGCCCTTATTTTAAACAATGTATCGTTCTAAATGCTTAATCCCTATGTAAAAAAGTTATTTAAGCAGGAATATGTTATTGAATAAAATGAGAAAAATTTATTTTAGCCGTAAATCGAAAATAATGGATCGAGCGAATCGGTCGATTGCGCCGAGACGCGCTATGATGCAACAGACGAGCGATTGGAACGCCCGAATATTTTCTAAGTGCCAACGTACCGATCAAGAGTAAAGTACCATTTTCCTACATTAGATTTCGTTCTATATGCTTAATCCCTATGTAAAAACGTTAGTTAAGCAAGAATATCGTATTTTTAAAAAAATCTAATGATAGGATTTCCCAGAAAATTGAAAAAACCGTAAAATGTCAAGAGTAAAGTGCCATTTTCTGACATTAGATTTCGTTCTAAATGCTTAATCCCTATGTAGAAACGTTAGTTAAGCAAGAATATCGTATTTTTAAAAAAATCTAATGATAGGATTTTTCAGAAAATTGAAAAAACCGTAAAATGTCAAGAGTAAAGTGCCCTTATTTTAAACAATGTATCGTTCTAAATGCTTAATCCCTATGTAAAAAAGTTATTTTAGCAGGAATATGTTATTGAAAAAAATTAGAAAAATTTATTTTAGCCGTAAATCGAAAATAATGGGGACACCGGAGCTGTTCGAAGCGCCGAGCGCGCCGCGTACGCCCGAATATTTTCAAAGTCCCAACGTACCGATCAAGAGTAAAGTACCATTTTCCTACATTAGATTTCGTTCTAAATGCTTAATCCCTATGTAAAAACGTTACTTAAGCAAGAATATCGTATTTTTAAAAAAATCTAATGATAGGATTTCCCAGAAAATTGAAAAAACCGAAAAATGTCAAGAGTAAAGTGCCATTTTCTGACATTAGATTTCGTTCTAAATGCTTAATCCCTATGTAGAAACGTTAGTTAAGCAAGAATATCGTATTTTTAAAAAAATCTAATGATAGGATTTTTCAGAAAATTGAAAAAACCGTAAAATGTCAAGAGTAAAGTGCCCTTATTTTAAACAATGTATCGTTCTAAATGCTTAATCCCTATGTAAAAAAGTTATTTTAGCAGGAATATGTTATTGAATAAAATGAGAAAAATTTATTTTAGCCGTAAATCGAAAATAATGGATCGAGCGAATCGGTCGATTGCGCCGAGACGCGCTATGATGCAACAGACGAGCGATTGGAACGCCCGAATATTTTCAAAGTCCCAACGTACCGATCAAGAGTAAAGTACCATTTTCCTACATTAGATTTCGTTCTAAATGCTTAATCCCTATGTAAAAACGTTAGTTAAGCAAGAATATCGTATTTTTAAAAAAATCTAATGATAGGATTTCCCAGAAAATTGAAAAAACCGAAAAATGTCAAGAGTAAAGTGCCATTTTCTGACATTAGATTTCGTTCTAAATGCTTAATCCCTATGTAGAAACGTTAGTTAAGCAAGAATATCGTATTCTTAAAAAAATCTA
This sequence comes from Megalopta genalis, assembly GCF_051020955.1. NCBI lineage: Eukaryota > Metazoa > Arthropoda > Insecta > Hymenoptera > Halictidae > Megalopta > Megalopta genalis. Next base: position 495,385 of record NW_027476137.1, read on the forward strand.
ATGATAGGATTTTTCAGAAAATTGAAAAAACCGTAAAATGTCAAGAGTAAAGTGCCCTTATTTTAAACAATGTATCGTTCTAAATGCTTAATCCCTATGTAAAAAAGTTATTTAAGCAAGAATATGTTATTGAATAAAATGAGAAAAATTTATTTTAGCCGTAAATCGAAAATAATGGATCGAGCGAATCGGTCGATTGCGCCGAGACGCGCTATGATGCAACAGACGAGCGATTGGAACGCCCGAATATTTTCAAAGTCCCAACGTACCGATCAAGAGTAAAGTACCATTTTCCTACATTAGATTTCGTTCTAAATGCTTAATCCCTATGTAAAAACGTTAGTTAAGCAAGAATATCGTATTTTTAAAAAAATCTAATGATAGGATTTCCCAGAAAATTGAAAAAACCGAAAAATGTCAAGAGTAAAGTGCCATTTTCTGACATTAGATTTCGTTCTAAATGCTTAATCCCTATGTAGAAACGTTAGTTAAGCAAGAATATCGTATTTTTAAAAAAATCTAATGATAGGATTTTTCAGAAAATTGAAAAAACCGTAAAATGTCAAGAGTAAAGTGCCCTTATTTTAAACAATGTATCGTTCTAAATGCTTAATCCCTATGTAAAAAAGTTATTTTAGCAGGAATATGTTATTGAAAAAAATTAGAAAAATTTATTTTAGCCGTAAATCGAAAATAATGGGGACACCGGAGCTGTTCGAAGCGCCGAGCGCGCCGCGTACGCCCGAATATTTTCAAAGTCCCAACGTACCGATCAAGAGTAAAGTACCATTTTCCTACATTAGATTTCGTTCTAAATGCTTAATCCCTATGTAAAAACGTTAGTTAAGCAAGAATATCGTATTTTTAAAAAAATCTAATGATAGGATTTCCCAGAAAATTGAAAAAACCGTAAAATGTCAAGAGTAAAGTGCCATTTTCTGACATTAGATTTCGTTCTAAATGCTTAATCCCTATGTAGAAACGTTAGTTAAGCAAGAATATCGTATTTTTAAAAAAATCTAATGATAGGATTTTTCAGAAAATTGAAAAAACCGTAAAATGTCAAGAGTAAAGTGCCCTTATTTTAAACAATGTATCGTTCTAAATGCTTAATCCCTATGTAAAAAAGTTATTTAAGCAGGAATATGTTATTGAATAAAATGAGAAAAATTTATTTTAGCCGTAAATCGAAAATAATGGATCGAGCGAATCGGTCGATTGCGCCGAGACGCGCTATGATGCAACAGACGAGCGATTGGAACGCCCGAATATTTTCAAAGACCCAACGTACCGATCAAGAGTAAAGTACCATTTTCCTACATTAGATTTCGTTCTAAATGCTTAATCCCTATGTAAAAACGTTAGTTAAGCAAGAATATCGTATTTTTAAAAAAATCTAATGATAGGATTTCCCAGAAAATTGAAAAAACCGAAAAATGTCAAGAGTAAAGTGCCATTTTCTGACATTAGATTTCGTTCTAAATGCTTAATCCCTATGTAGAAACGTTAGTTAAGCAAGAATATCGTATTCTTAAAAAAATCTAATGATAGGATTTTTCAGAAAATTGAAAAAACCGTAAAATGTCAAGAGTAAAGTGCCCTTATTTTTAACAATGTATCGTTCTAAATGCTTAATCCCTATGTAAAAAAGTTATTTAAGCAGGAATATGTTATTGAATAAAATGAGAAAAATTTATTTTAGCCGTAAATCGAAAATAATGGATCGAGCGAATCGGTCGATTGCGCCGAGACGCGCTATGATGCAACAGACGAGCGATTGGAACGCCCGAATATTTTCAAAGTCCCAACGTACCGATCAAGAGTAAAGTACCATTTTCCTACATTAGATTTCGTTCTAAATGCTTAATCCCTATGTAAAAACGTTAGTTAAGCAAGAATATCGTATTTTTAAAAAAATCTAATGATAGGATTTCCCAGAAAATTGAAAAAACCGAAAAATGTCAAGAGTAAAGTGCCATTTTCTGACATTAGATTTCGTTCTAAATGCTTAATCCCTATGTAGAAACGTTAGTTAAGCAAGAATATCGTATTTTTAAAAAAATCTAATGATAGGATTTTTCAGAAAATTGAAAAAACCGTAAAATGTCAAGAGTAAAGTGCCCTTATTTTAAACAATGTATCGTTCTAAATGCTTAATCCCTATGTAAAAAAGTTATTTTAGCAGGAATATGTTATTGAAAAAAATTAGAAAAATTTATTTTAGCCGTAAATCGAAAATAATGGGGACACCGGAGCTGTTCGAAGCGCCGAGCGCGCCGCGTACGCCCGAATATTTTCAAAGTCCCAACGTACCGATCAAGAGTAAAGTACCATTTTCCTACATTAGATTTCGTTCTAAATGCTTAATCCCTATGTAAAAACGTTAGTTAAGCAAGAATATCGTATTTTTAAAAAAATCTAATGATAGGATTTCCCAGAAAATTGAAAAAACCGTAAAATGTCAAGAGTAAAGTGCCATTTTCTGACATTAGATTTCGTTCTAAATGCTTAATCCCTATGTAGAAACGTTAGTTAAGCAAGAATATCGTATTTTTAAAAAAATCTAATGATAGGATTTTTCAGAAAATTGAAAAAACCGTAAAATGTCAAGAGTAAAGTGCCCTTATTTTAAACAATGTATCGTTCTAAATGCTTAATCCCTATGTAAAAAAGTTATTTAAGCAGGAATGTGTTATTGAATAAAATGAGAAAAATTTATTTTAGCCGTAAATCGAAAATAATGGATCGAGCGAATCGGTCGATTGCGCCGAGACGCGCTATGATGCAACAGACGAGCGATTGGAACGCCCGAATATTTTCAAAGTCCCAACGTACCGATCAAGAGTAAAGTACCATTTTCCTACATTAGATTTCGTTCTAAATGCTTAATCCCTATGTAAAAACGTTAGTTAAGCAAGAATATCGTATTTTTAAAAAAATCTAATGATAGGATTTCCCAGAAAATTGAAAAAACCGTAAAATGTCAAGAGTAAAGTGCCATTTTCTGACATTAGATTTCGTTCTAAATGATTAATCCCTATGTAGAAACGTTAGTTAAGCAAGAATATCGTATTTTTAAAAAAATCTAATGATAGGATTTTTCAGAAAATTGAAAAAACCGTAAAATGTCAAGAGTAAAGTGCCCTTATTTTAAACAATGTATCGTTCTAAATGCTTAATCCCTATGTAAAAAAGTTATATAAGCAGGAATATGTTATTGAATAAAATGAGAAAAATTTATTTTAGCCGTAAATCGAAAATAATGGATCGAGCGAATCGGTCGATTGCGCCGAGACGCGCTATGATGCAACAGACGAGCGATTGGAACGCCCGAATATTTTCTAAGTGCCAACGTACCGATCAAGAGTAAAGTACCATTTTCCTACATTAGATTTCGTTCTATATGCTTAATCCCTATGTAAAAACGTTAGTTAAGCAAGAATATCGTATTTTTAAAAAAATCTAATGATAGGATTTCCCAGAAAATTGAAAAAACCGTAAAATGTCAAGAGTAAAGTGCCATTTTCTGACATTAGATTTCGTTCTAAATGCTTAATCCCTATGTAGAAACGTTAGTTAAGCAAGAATATCGTATTTTTAAAAAAATCTAATGATAGGATTTTTCAGAAAATTGAAAAAACCGTAAAATGTCAAGAGTAAAGTGCCCTTATTTTAAACAATGTATCGTTCTAAATGCTTAATCCCTATGTAAAAAAGTTATTTTAGCAGGAATATGTTATTGAAAAAAATTAGAAAAATTTATTTTAGCCGTAAATCGAAAATAATGGGGACACCGGAGCTGTTCGAAGCGCCGAGCGCGCCGCGTACGCCCGAATATTTTCAAAGTCCCAACGTACCGATCAAGAGTAAAGTACCATTTTCCTACATTAGATTTCGTTCTAAATGCTTAATCCCTATGTAAAAACGTTAGTTAAGCAAGAATATCGTATTTTTAAAAAAATCTAATGATAGGATTTCCCAGAAAATTGAAAAAACCGTAAAATGTCAAGAGTAAAGTGCCATTTTCTGACATTAGATTTCGTTCTAAATGCTTAATCCCTATGTAGAAACGTTAGTTAAGCAAGAATATCGTATTTTTAAAAAAATCTAATGATAGGATTTTTCAGAAAATTGAAAAAACCGTAAAATGTCAAGAGTAAAGTGCCCTTATTTTAAACAATGTATCGTTCTAAATGCTTAATCCCTATGTAAAAAAGTTATTTAAGCAGGAATGTGTTATTGAATAAAATGAGAAAAATTTATTTTAGCCGTAAATCGAAAATAATGGATCGAGCGAATCGGTCGATTGCGCCGAGACGCGCTATGATGCAACAGACGAGCGATTGGAACGCCCGAATATTTTCAAAGTCCCAACGTACCGATCAAGAGTAAAGTACCATTTTCCTACATTAGATTTCGTTCTAAATGCTTAATCCCTATGTAAAAACGTTAGTTAAGCAAGAATATCGTATTTTTAAAAAAATCTAATGATAGGATTTCCCAGAAAATTGAAAAAACCGAAAAATGTCAAGAGTAAAGTGCCATTTTCTGACATTAGATTTCGTTCTCAATGCTTAATCCCTATGTAGAAACGTTAGCTAAGCAAGAATATCGTATTCTTAAAAAAATCTAATGATAGGATTTTTCAGAAAATTGAAAAAACCGTAAAATGTCAAGAGTAAAGTGCCCTTATTTTTAACAATGTATCGTTCTAAATGCTTAATCCCTATGTAAAAAAGTTATTTAAGCAAGAATATGTTATTGAATAAAATGAGAAAAATTTATTTTAGCCGTAAATCGAAAATAATGGATCGAGCGAATCGGTCGATTGCGCCGAGACGCGCTATGATGCAACAGACGAGCGATTGGAACGCCCGAATATTTTCAAAGTCCCAACGTACCGATCAAGAGTAAAGTACCATTTTCCTACATTAGATTTCGTTCTAAATGCTTAATCCCTATGTAAAAACGTTAGTTAAGCAAGAATATCGTATTTTTAAAAAAATCTAATGATAGGATTTCCCAGAAAATTGAAAAAACCGTAAAATGTCAAGAGTAAAGTGCCATTTTCTGACATTAGATTTCGTTCTAAATGCTTAATCCCTATGTAGAAACGTTAGTTAAGCAAGAATATCGTATTTTTAAAAAAATCTAATGATAGGATTTTTCAGAAAATTGAAAAAACCGTAAAATGTCAAGAGTAAAGTGCCCTTATTTTAAACAATGTATCGTTCTAAATGCTTAATCCCTATGTAAAAAAGTTATTTTAGCAGGAATATGTTATTGAAAAAAATTAGAAAAATTTATTTTAGCCGTAAATCGAAAATAATGGGGACACCGGAGCTGTTCGAAGCGCCGAGCGCGCCGCGTACGCCCGAATATTTTCAAAGTCCCAACGTACCGATCAAGAGTAAAGTACCATTTTCCTACATTAGATTTCGTTCTAAATGCTTAATCCCTATGTAAAAACGTTACTTAAGCAAGAATATCGTATTTTTAAAAAAATCTAATGATAGGATTTCCCAGAAAATTGAAAAAACCGAAAAATGTCAAGAGTAAAGTGCCATTTTCTGACATTAGATTTCGTTCTAAATGCTTAATCCCTATGTAGAAACGTTAGTTAAGCAAGAATATCGTATTTTTAAAAAAATCTAATGATAGGATTTTTCAGAAAATTGAAAAAACCGTAAAATGTCAAGAGTAAAGTGCCCTTATTTTAAACAATGTATCGTTCTAAATGCTTAATCCCTATGTAAAAAAGTTATTTTAGCAGGAATATGTTATTGAATAAAATGAGAAAAATTTATTTTAGCCGTAAATCGAAAATAATGGATCGAGCGAATCGGTCGATTGCGCCGAGACGCGCTATGATGCAACAGACGAGCGATTGGAACGCCCGAATATTTTCAAAGTCCCAACGTACCGATCAAGAGTAAAGTACCATTTTCCTACATTAGATTTCGTTCTAAATGCTTAATCCCTATGTAAAAACGTTAGTTAAGCAAGAATATCGTATTTTTAAAAAAATCTAATGATAGGATTTCCCAGAAAATTGAAAAAACCGAAAAATGTCAAGAGTAAAGTGCCATTTTCTGACATTAGATTTCGTTCTAAATGCTTAATCCCTATGTAGAAACGTTAGTTAAGCAAGAATATCGTATTCTTAAAAAAATCTAATGATAGGATTTTTCAGAAAATTGAAAAAACCGTAAAATGTCAAGAGTAAAGTGCCCTTATTTTAAACAATGTATCGTTCTAAATGCTTAATCCCTATGTAAAAAAGTTATTTTAGCAGGAATATGTTATTGAAAAAAATTAGAAAAATTTATTTTAGCCGTAAATCGAAAATAATGGGGACACCGGAGCTGTTCGAAGCGCCGAGCGCGCCGCGTACGCCCGAATATTTTCAAAGTCCCAACGTACCGATCAAGAGTAAAGTACCATTTTCCTACATTAGATTTCGTTCTAAATGCTTAATCCCTATGTAAAAACGTTAGTTAAGCAAGAATATCGTATTTTTAAAAAAATCTAATGATAGGATTTCCCAGAAAATTGAAAAAACCGTAAAATGTCAAGAGTAAAGTGCCATTTTCTGACATTAGATTTCGTTCTAAATGCTTAATCCCTATGTAGAAACGTTAGTTAAGCAAGAATATCGTATTTTTAAAAAAATCTAATGATAGGATTTTTCAGAAAATTGAAAAAACCGTAAAATGTCAAGAGTAAAGTGCCCTTATTTTAAACAATGTATCGTTCTAAATGCTTAATCCCTATGTAAAAAAGTTATTTAAGCAGGAATATGTTATTGAATAAAATGAGAAAAATTTATTTTAGCCGTAAATCGAAAATAATGGATCGAGCGAATCGGTCGATTGCGCCGAGACGCGCTATGATGCAACAGACGAGCGATTGGAACGCCCGAATATTTTCAAAGACCCAACGTACCGATCAAGAGTAAAGTACCATTTTCCTACATTAGATTTCGTTCTAAATGCTTAATCCCTATGTAAAAACGTTAGTTAAGCAAGAATATCGTATTTTTAAAAAAATCTAATGATAGGATTTCCCAGAAAATTGAAAAAACCGAAAAATGTCAAGAGTAAAGTGCCATTTTCTGACATTAGATTTCGTTCTAAATGCTTAATCCCTATGTAGAAACGTTAGTTAAGCAAGAATATCGTATTCTTAAAAAAATCTAATGATAGGATTTTTCAGAAAATTGAAAAAACCGTAAAATGTCAAGAGTAAAGTGCCCTTATTTTTAACAATGTATCGTTCTAAATGCTTAATCCCTATGTAAAAAAGTTATTTAAGCAGGAATATGTTATTGAATAAAATGAGAAAAATTTATTTTAGCCGTAAATCGAAAATAATGGATCGAGCGAATCGGTCGATTGCGCCGAGACGCGCTATGATGCAACAGACGAGCGATTGGAACGCCCGAATATTTTCAAAGTCCCAACGTACCGATCAAGAGTAAAGTACCATTTTCCTACATTAGATTTCGTTCTAAATGCTTAATCCCTATGTAAAAACGTTAGTTAAGCAAGAATATCGTATTTTTAAAAAAATCTAATGATAGGATTTCCCAGAAAATTGAAAAAACCGAAAAATGTCAAGAGTAAAGTGCCATTTTCTGACATTAGATTTCGTTCTAAATGCTTAATCCCTATGTAGAAACGTTAGTTAAGCAAGAATATCGTATTTTTAAAAAAATCTAATGATAGGATTTTTCAGAAAATTGAAAAAACCGTAAAATGTCAAGAGTAAAGTGCCCTTATTTTAAACAATGTATCGTTCTAAATGCTTAATCCCTATGTAAAAAAGTTATTTTAGCAGGAATATGTTATTGAAAAAAATTAGAAAAATTTATTTTAGCCGTAAATCGAAAATAATGGGGACACCGGAGCTGTTCGAAGCGCCGAGCGCGCCGCGTACGCCCGAATATTTTCAAAGTCCCAACGTACCGATCAAGAGTAAAGTACCATTTTCCTACATTAGATTTCGTTCTAAATGCTTAATCCCTATGTAAAAACGTTAGTTAAGCAAGAATATCGTATTTTTAAAAAAATCTAATGATAGGATTTCCCAGAAAATTGAAAAAACCGTAAAATGTCAAGAGTAAAGTGCCATTTTCTGACATTAGATTTCGTTCTAAATGCTTAATCCCTATGTAGAAACGTTAGTTAAGCAAGAATATCGTATTTTTAAAAAAATCTAATGATAGGATTTTTCAGAAAATTGAAAAAACCGTAAAATGTCAAGAGTAAAGTGCCCTTATTTTAAACAATGTATCGTTCTAAATGCTTAATCCCTATGTAAAAAAGTTATTTAAGCAGGAATGTGTTATTGAATAAAATGAGAAAAATTTATTTTAGCCGTAAATCGAAAATAATGGATCGAGCGAATCGGTCGATTGCGCCGAGACGCGCTATGATGCAACAGACGAGCGATTGGAACGCCCGAATATTTTCAAAGTCCCAACGTACCGATCAAGAGTAAAGTACCATTTTCCTACATTAGATTTCGTTCTAAATGCTTAATCCCTATGTAAAAACGTTAGTTAAGCAAGAATATCGTATTTTTAAAAAAATCTAATGATAGGATTTCCCAGAAAATTGAAAAAACCGTAAAATGTCAAGAGTAAAGTGCCATTTTCTGACATTAGATTTCGTTCTAAATGATTAATCCCTATGTAGAAACGTTAGTTAAGCAAGAATATCGTATTTTTAAAAAAATCTAATGATAGGATTTTTCAGAAAATTGAAAAAACCGTAAAATGTCAAGAGTAAAGTGCCCTTATTTTAAACAATGTATCGTTCTAAATGCTTAATCCCTATGTAAAAAAGTTATATAAGCAGGAATATGTTATTGAATAAAATGAGAAAAATTTATTTTAGCCGTAAATCGAAAATAATGGATCGAGCGAATCGGTCGATTGCGCCGAGACGCGCTATGATGCAACAGACGAGCGATTGGAACGCCCGAATATTTTCTAAGTGCCAACGTACCGATCAAGAGTAAAGTACCATTTTCCTACATTAGATTTCGTTCTATATGCTTAATCCCTATGTAAAAACGTTAGTTAAGCAAGAATATCGTATTTTTAAAAAAATCTAATGATAGGATTTCCCAGAAAATTGAAAAAACCGTAAAATGTCAAGAGTAAAGTGCCATTTTCTGACATTAGATTTCGTTCTAAATGCTTAATCCCTATGTAGAAACGTTAGTTAAGCAAGAATATCGTATTTTTAAAAAAATCTAATGATAGGATTTTTCAGAAAATTGAAAAAACCGTAAAATGTCAAGAGTAAAGTGCCCTTATTTTAAACAATGTATCGTTCTAAATGCTTAATCCCTATGTAAAAAAGTTATTTTAGCAGGAATATGTTATTGAAAAAAATTAGAAAAATTTATTTTAGCCGTAAATCGAAAATAATGGGGACACCGGAGCTGTTCGAAGCGCCGAGCGCGCCGCGTACGCCCGAATATTTTCAAAGTCCCAACGTACCGATCAAGAGTAAAGTACCATTTTCCTACATTAGATTTCGTTCTAAATGCTTAATCCCTATGTAAAAACGTTAGTTAAGCAAGAATATCGTATTTTTAAAAAAATCTAATGATAGGATTTCCCAGAAAATTGAAAAAACCGTAAAATGTCAAGAGTAAAGTGCCATTTTCTGACATTAGATTTCGTTCTAAATGCTTAATCCCTATGTAGAAACGTTAGTTAAGCAAGAATATCGTATTTTTAAAAAAATCTAATGATAGGATTTTTCAGAAAATTGAAAAAACCGTAAAATGTCAAGAGTAAAGTGCCCTTATTTTAAACAATGTATCGTTCTAAATGCTTAATCCCTATGTAAAAAAGTTATTTAAGCAGGAATGTGTTATTGAATAAAATGAGAAAAATTTATTTTAGCCGTAAATCGAAAATAATGGATCGAGCGAATCGGTCGATTGCGCCGAGACGCGCTATGATGCAACAGACGAGCGATTGGAACGCCCGAATATTTTCAAAGTCCCAACGTACCGATCAAGAGTAAAGTACCATTTTCCTACATTAGATTTCGTTCTAAATGCTTAATCCCTATGTAAAAACGTTAGTTAAGCAAGAATATCGTATTTTTAAAAAAATCTAATGATAGGATTTCCCAGAAAATTGAAAAAACCGAAAAATGTCAAGAGTAAAGTGCCATTTTCTGACATTAGATTTCGTTCTCAATGCTTAATCCCTATGTAGAAACGTTAGCTAAGCAAGAATATCGTATTCTTAAAAAAATCTAATGATAGGATTTTTCAGAAAATTGAACAAACCGTAAAATGTCAAGAGTAAAGTGCCCTTATTTTTAACAATGTATCGTTCTAAATGCTTAATCCCTATGTAAAAAAGTTATTTAAGCAAGAATATGTTATTGAATAAAATGAGAAAAATTTATTTTAGCCGTAAATCGAAAATAATGGATCGAGCGAATCGGTCGATTGCGCCGAGACGCGCTATGATGCAACAGACGAGCGATTGGAACGCCCGAATATTTTCAAAGTCCCAACGTACCGATCAAGAGTAAAGTACCATTTTCCTACATTAGATTTCGTTCTAAATGCTTAATCCCTATGTAAAAACGTTAGTTAAGCAAGAATATCGTATTTTTAAAAAAATCTAATGATAGGATTTCCCAGAAAATTGAAAAAACCGTAAAATGTCAAGAGTAAAGTGCCATTTTCTGACATTAGATTTCGTTCTAAATGCTTAATCCCTATGTAGAAACGTTAGTTAAGCAAGAATATCGTATTTTTAAAAAAATCTAATGATAGGATTTTTCAGAAAATTGAAAAAACCGTAAAATGTCAAGAGTAAAGTGCCCTTATTTTAAACAATGTATCGTTCTAAATGCTTAATCCCTATGTAAAAAAGTTATTTTAGCAGGAATATGTTATTGAAAAAAATTAGAAAAATTTATTTTAGCCGTAAATCGAAAATAATGGGGACACCGGAGCTGTTCGAAGCGCCGAGCGCGCCGCGTACGCCCGAATATTTTCAAAGTCCCAACGTACCGATCAAGAGTAAAGTACCATTTTCCTACATTAGATTTCGTTCTAAATGCTTAATCCCTATGTAAAAACGTTACTTAAGCAAGAATATCGTATTTTTAAAAAAATCTAATGATAGGATTTCCCAGAAAATTGAAAAAACCGAAAAATGTCAAGAGTAAAGTGCCATTTTCTGACATTAGATTTCGTTCTAAATGCTTAATCCCTATGTAGAAACGTTAGTTAAGCAAGAATATCGTATTTTTAAAAAAATCTAATGATAGGATTTTTCAGAAAATTGAAAAAACCGTAAAATGTCAAGAGTAAAGTGCCCTTATTTTAAACAATGTATCGTTCTAAATGCTTAATCCCTATGTAAAAAAGTTATTTTAGCAGGAATATGTTATTGAATAAAATGAGAAAAATTTATTTTAGCCGTAAATCGAAAATAATGGATCGAGCGAATCGGTCGATTGCGCCGAGACGCGCTATGATGCAACAGACGAGCGATTGGAACGCCCGAATATTTTCAAAGTCCCAACGTACCGATCAAGAGTAAAGTACCATTTTCCTACATTAGATTTCGTTCTAAATGCTTAATCCCTATGTAAAAACGTTAGTTAAGCAAGAATATCGTATTTTTAAAAAAATCTAATGATAGGATTTCCCAGAAAATTGAAAAAACCGAAAAATGTCAAGAGTAAAGTGCCATTTTCTGACATTAGATTTCGTTCTAAATGCTTAATCCCTATGTAGAAACGTTAGTTAAGCAAGAATATCGTATTCTTAAAAAAATCTAATGATAGGATTTTTCAGAAAATTGAAAAAACCGTAAAATGTCAAGAGTAAAGTGCCCTTATTTTTAACAATGTATCGTTCTAAATGCTTAATCCCTATGTAAAAAAGTTATTTAAGCAAGAATATGTTATTGAATAAAATGAGAAAAATTTATTTTAGCCGTAAATCGAAAATAATGGATCGAGCGAATCGGTCGATTGCGCCGAGACGCGCTATGATGCAACAGACGAGCGATTGGAACGCCCGAATATTTTCAAAGTCCCAACGTACCGATCAAGAGTAAAGTACCATTTTCCTACATTAGATTTCGTTCTAAATGCTTAATCCCTATGTAAAAACGTTAGTTAAGCAAGAATATCGTATTTTTAAAAAAATCTAATGATAGGATTTCCCAGAAAATTGAAAAAACCGAAAAATGTCAAGAGTAAAGTGCCATTTTCTGACATTAGATTTCGTTCTAAATGCTTAATCCCTATGTAGAAACGTTAGTTAAGCAAGAATATCGTATTTTTAAAAAAATCTAATGATAGGATTTTTCAGAAAATTGAAAAAACCGTAAAATGTCAAGAGTAAAGTGCCCTTATTTTAAACAATGTATCGTTCTAAATGCTTAATCCCTATGTAAAAAAGTTATTTTAGCAGGAATATGTTATTGAAAAAAATTAGAAAAATTTATTTTAGCCGTAAATCGAAAATAATGGGGACACCGGAGCTGTTCGAAGCGCCGAGCGCGCCGCGTACGCCCGAATATTTTCAAAGTCCCAACGTACCGATCAAGAGTAAAGTACCATTTTCCTACATTAGATTTCGTTCTAAATGCTTAATCCCTATGTAAAAACGTTAGTTAAGCAAGAATATCGTATTTTTAAAAAAATCTAATGATAGGATTTCCCAGAAAATTGAAAAAACCGTAAAATGTCAAGAGTAAAGTGCCATTTTCTGACATTAGATTTCGTTCTAAATGCTTAATCCCTATGTAGAAACGTTAGTTAAGCAAGAATATCGTATTTTTAAAAAAATCTAATGATAGGATTTTTCAGAAAATTGAAAAAACCGTAAAATGTCAAGAGTAAAGTGCCCTTATTTTAAACAATGTATCGTTCTAAATGCTTAATCCCTATGTAAAAAAGTTATTTAAGCAGGAATGTGTTATTGAATAAAATGAGAAAAATTTATTTTAGCCGTAAATCGAAAATAATGGATCGAGCGAATCGGTCGATTGCGCCGAGACGCGCTATGATGCAACAGACGAGCGATTGGAACGCCCGAATATTTTCAAAGTCCCAACGTACCGATCAAGAGTAAAGTACCATTTTCCTACATTAGATTTCGTTCTAAATGCTTAATCCCTATGTAAAAACGTTAGTTAAGCAAGAATATCGTATTTTTAAAAAAATCTAATGATAGGATTTCCCAGAAAATTGAAAAAACCGTAAAATGTCAAGAGTAAAGTGCCATTTTCTGACATTAGATTTCGTTCTAAATGATTAATCCCTATGTAGAAACGTTAGTTAAGCAAGAATATCGTATTTTTAAAAAAATCTAATGATAGGATTTTTCAGAAAATTGAAAAAACCGTAAAATGTCAAGAGTAAAGTGCCCTTATTTTAAACAATGTATCGTTCTAAATGCTTAATCCCTATGTAAAAAAGTTATATAAGCAGGAATATGTTATTGAATAAAATGAGAAAAATTTATTTTAGCCGTAAATCGAAAATAATGGATCGAGCGAATCGGTCGATTGCGCCGAGACGCGCTATGATGCAACAGACGAGCGATTGGAACGCCCGAATATTTTCTAAGTGCCAACGTACCGATCAAGAGTAAAGTACCATTTTCCTACATTAGATTTCGTTCTATATGCTTAATCCCTATGTAAAAACGTTAGTTAAGCAAGAATATCGTATTTTTAAAAAAATCTAATGATAGGATTTCCCAGAAAATTGAAAAAACCGTAAAATGTCAAGAGTAAAGTGCCATTTTCTGACATTAGATTTCGTTCTAAATGCTTAATCCCTATGTAGAAACGTTAGTTAAGCAAGAATATCGTATTTTTAAAAAAATCTAATGATAGGATTTTTCAGAAAATTGAAAAAACCGTAAAATGTCAAGAGTAAAGTGCCCTTATTTTAAACAATGTATCGTTCTAAATGCTTAATCCCTATGTAAAAAAGTTATTTTAGCAGGAATATGTTATTGAAAAAAATTAGAAAAATTTATTTTAGCCGTAAATCGAAAATAATGGGGACACCGGAGCTGTTCGAAGCGCCGAGCGCGCCGCGTACGCCCGAATATTTTCAAAGTCCCAACGTACCGATCAAGAGTAAAGTACCATTTTCCTACATTAGATTTCGTTCTAAATGCTTAATCCCTATGTAAAAACGTTAGTTAAGCAAGAATATCGTATTTTTAAAAAAATCTAATGATAGGATTTCCCAGAAAATTGAAAAAACCGTAAAATGTCAAGAGTAAAGTGCCATTTTCTGACATTAGATTTCGTTCTAAATGCTTAATCCCTATGTAGAAACGTTAGTTAAGCAAGAATATCGTATTTTTAAAAAAATCTAATGATAGGATTTTTCAGAAAATTGAAAAAACCGTAAAATGTCAAGAGTAAAGTGCCCTTATTTTAAACAATGTATCGTTCTAAATGCTTAATCCCTATGTAAAAAAGTTATTTAAGCAGGAATGTGTTATTGAATAAAATGAGAAAAATTTATTTTAGCCGTAAATCGAAAATAATGGATCGAGCGAATCGGTCGATTGCGCCGAGACGCGCTATGATGCAACAGACGAGCGATTGGAACGCCCGAATATTTTCAAAGTCCCAACGTACCGATCAAGAGTAAAGTACCATTTTCCTACATTAGATTTCGTTCTAAATGCTTAATCCCTATGTAAAAACGTTAGTTAAGCAAGAATATCGTATTTTTAAAAAAATCTAATGATAGGATTTCCCAGAAAATTGAAAAAACCGAAAAATGTCAAGAGTAAAGTGCCATTTTCTGACATTAGATTTCGTTCTCAATGCTTAATCCCTATGTAGAAACGTTAGCTAAGCAAGAATATCGTATTCTTAAAAAAATCTAATGATAGGATTTTTCAGAAAATTGAAAAAACCGTAAAATGTCAAGAGTAAAGTGCCCTTATTTTTAACAATGTATCGTTCTAAATGCTTAATCCCTATGTAAAAAAGTTATTTAAGCAAGAATATGTTATTGAATAAAATGAGAAAAATTTATTTTAGCCGTAAATCGAAAATAATGGATCGAGCGAATCGGTCGATTGCGCCGAGACGCGCTATGATGCAACAGACGAGCGATTGGAACGCCCGAATATTTTCAAAGTCCCAACGTACCGATCAAGAGTAAAGTACCATTTTCCTACATTAGATTTCGTTCTAAATGCTTAATCCCTATGTAAAAACGTTAGTTAAGCAAGAATATCGTATTTTTAAAAAAATCTAATGATAGGATTTCCCAGAAAATTGAAAAAACCGAAAAATGTCAAGAGTAAAGTGCCATTTTCTGACATTAGATTTCGTTCTAAATGCTTAATCCCTATGTAGAAACGTTAGTTAAGCAAGAATATCGTATTTTTAAAAAAATCTAATGATAGGATTTTTCAGAAAATTGAAAAAACCGTAAAATGTCAAGAGTAAAGTGCCCTTATTTTAAACAATGTATCGTTCTAAATGCTTAATCCCTATGTAAAAAAGTTATTTTAGCAGGAATATGTTATTGAAAAAAATTAGAAAAATTTATTTTAGCCGTAAATCGAAAAAAAGACTGTTCGTTTCTCTGTCTCTCTCGCGCGATCGAACTATCGATGTTTCCCGACAAACTATTGGGAGTTTAATTAAACTTTATACATGAAATTACGCGTTCTGATCCCTGCTACACAGCCGTATACTTTTTATAATTTTGTGGAATCGGGAACCTTGAAATATTTAACATAACGCGGATCGTCTGTCTCTGTCTCTTTCTAGATCGGAAGAATCGATGTTTCCCGGCAAACTATTGGGAGTTTAATTAAACTTTATACATGAAATTACTCGTTTTGATCCCCGCTACACAGCCGTATACTTTTTATAATTTTGTGGAATCGGGAACCTTGAGATATTTAACATAACGCGGATCGTCTGTCTCTGTCTCTTTCTAGATCGGAAGAATCGATGTTTCCCGGCAAACTATTGGGAGTTTAATTAAACTTTATACATGAAATTACTCGTTTTGATCCCCGCTACACAGCCGTATACTTTTTATAATTTTGTGGAATCGGGAACCTTGAAATATTTAACATAACGCGGATCGTCTGTCTCTGTCTCTTTCTAGATCGGAATAATCGATGTTTCCCGGCAAACTATTGGGAGATTAATTAAACTTTATACATGAAATTACTCGTTTTGATCCCCGCTACACAGCCGTATACTTTTTATAATTTTGTGGAATCGGGAACCTTGAAATATTTAACATAACGCGGATCGTCTGTCTCTGTCTCTTTCTAGATCGGAATAATCGATGTTTCCCGGCAAACTATTGGGAGATTAATTAAACTTTATACATGAAATTACTCGTTTTGATCCCCGCTACACAGCCGTATACTTTTTATAATTTTGTGGAATCGGGAACCTTGAAATATTTAACATAACGCGGATCGTCTGTCTCTGTCTCTTTCTAGATCGGAATAATCGATGTTTCCCGGCAAACTATTGGGAGATTAATTAAACTTTATACATGAAATTACTCGTTTTGATCCCCGCTACACAGCCGTATACTTTTTATAATTTTGTGGAATCGGGAACCTTGAAATATTTAACATAACGCGGATCGTCTGTCTCTGTCTCTTTCTAGATCGGAAGAATCGATGTTTCCCGGCAAACTATTGGGAGTTTAATTAAACTTTATACATGAAATTACTCGTTTTGATCCCCGCTACACGGCCGTATACTTTTTATAATTTTGTGGAATCGGGAACCTTGAAATATTTAACATAACGCGGATCGTCTGTCTCTGTCTCTTTCTAGATCGGAAGAATCGATGTTTCCCGGCAAACTATTGGGAGTTTAATTAAACTTTATACATGAAATTACTCGTTTTGATCCCCGCTACACAGCCGTATACTTTTTATAATTTTGTGGAATCGGGAACCTTGAAATATTTAACATAACGCGGATCGTCTGTCTCTGTCTCTTTCTAGATCGGAAGAATCGATGTTTCCCGGCAAACTATTGGGAGTTTAATTAAACTTTATACATGAAATTACTCGTTTTGATCCCCGCTACACAGCCGTATACTTTTTATAATTTTGTGGAATCGGGAACCTTGAAATATTTAACATAACGCGGATCGTCTGTCTCTGTCTCTTTCTAGATCGGAAGAATCGATGTTTCCCGGCAAACTATTGGGAGTTTAATTAAACTTTATACATGAAATTACTCGTTTTGATCCCCGCTACACAGCCGTATACTTTTTATAATTTTGTGGAATCGGGAACCTTGAAATATTTAACATAACGCGGATCGTCTGTCTCTGTCTCTTTCTAGATCGGAATAATCGATGTTTCCCGGCAAACTATTGGGAGATTAATTAAACTTTATACATGAAATTACTCGTTTTGATCCCCGCTACACAGCCGTATACTTTTTATAATTTTGTGGAATCGGGAACCTTGAAATATTTAACATAACGCGGATCGTCTGTCTCTGTCTCTTTCTAGATCGGAAGAATCGATGTTTCCCGGCAAACTATTGGGAGTTTAATTAAACTTTATACATGAAATTACTCGTTTTGATCCCCGCTACACAGCCGTATACTTTTTATAATTTTGTGGAATCGGGAACCTTGAAATATTTAACATAACGCGGATCGTCTGTCTCTGTCTCTTTCTAGATCGGAAGAATCGATGTTTCCCGGCAAACTATTGGGAGTTTAATTAAACTTTATACATGAAATTACTCGTTTTGATCCCCGCTACACAGCCGTATACTTTTTATAATTTTGTGGAATCGGGAACCTTGAAATATTTAACATAACGCGGATCGTCTGTCTCTGTCTCTTTCTAGATCGGAATAATCGATGTTTCCCGGCAAACTATTGGGAGATTAATTAAACTTTATACATGAAATTACTCGTTTTGATCCCCGCTACACAGCCGTATACTTTTTATAATTTTGTGGAATCGGGAACCTTGAAATATTTAACATAACGCGGATCGTCTGTCTCTGTCTCTTTCTAGATCGGAAGAATCGATGTTTCCCGGCAAACTATTGGGAGTTTAATTAAACTTTATACATGAAATTACTCGTTTTGATCCCCGCTACACGGCCGTATACTTTTTATAATTTTGTGGAATCGGGAACCTTGAAATATTTAACATAACGCGGATCGTCTGTCTCTGTCTCTTTCTAGATCGGAAGAATCGATGTTTCCCGGCAAACTATTGGGAGTTTAATTAAACTTTATACATGAAATTACTCGTTTTGATCCCCGCTACACAGCCGTATACTTTTTATAATTTTGTGGAATCGGGAACCTTGAAATATTTAACATAACGCGGATCGACTATCTCTGTCTCTTTCTAGATCGGAATAATCGATGTTTCCCGGCAAACTATTGGGAGATTAATTAAACTTTATACATGAAATTACTCGTTTTGATCCCCGCTACACAGCCGTATACTTTTTATAATTTTGTGGAATCGGGAACCTTGAAATATTTAACATAACGCGGATCGTCTGTCTCTGTCTCTTTCTAGATCGGAAGAATCGATGTTTCCCGGCAAACTAATGGGAGTTTAATTAAACTTTATGCATCAAATCATTCAGTTTGACTCCTGCAACACAACCAAACACTCTCTGTAATTTTCTGAACTGAAAAACCACTGAAATTGCGCTCGAAATGCGGTGCGACGGGTCGGCGCGTCTGCACTGTGCGACAGCTAGTCAAAACGTCCGAACAGCGTATTGTTTTCGATCTCTTGGTATAATATTCGTATTCCTTGCTGTGTATAGCTTCCGATCGATTATTGCAATGGTCAAAGTTCCAGCGGCGTAATGCTTTCCATAAGATTACATTAATATAACCAGCGGCATATTGCTTTCTATCTTGTAATGAAAATTTTATAACCAAGTACCAACGGCGTATTGCTTTCGTTCGGATAATGGAGATTTTACAACCAAGTACCAGCGGTTTCTGTCTTATAATTAAATTATTATAATAAAATAAAGTACCAGCGGCGTGTTACTTTCGTTCGGATAATGGAGATTTTATTACTAAGTACCAGCGGTTTCTGTCTTATAATTAAATTATTATAATAAAATAAAGTACCAGCGGCGTGTTACTTTCGTTCGGATAATGGAGATTTTACAACCAAGTACCAGCGGTTTCTGTCTTATAATTAAATTATTATAATAAAATAAAGTACCAGCGGCGTGTTACTTTCGTTCGGATAATGGAGATTTTATTACTAAGTACCAGCGGTTTCTGTCTTATAATTAAATTATTATAATAAAATAAAGTACCAGCGGCGTGTTACTTTCGTTCGGATAATGGAGATTTTATTACTAAGTACCAGCGGTTTCTGTCTTATAATTAAATTATTATAATAAAATAAAGTACCAGCGGCATATTGCTTTCGTTCGGATAATGGAGATTTTATGTCCAGCGGCGTAGTGCTTTCTATCTTATAATGTAATTCTTATTACAAAGTACCAGCGGCGTATTGTTTCGTACCAGCGGCGTATTGCTTTTTTACCAGCGGCGTATTGGTTCGTACCAGCGGCGTAT
>NW_027476137.1:525000-542500 GCF_051020955.1 Megalopta genalis
CAGAGTAGGGTGTCAATGACAACGACACAGCATTGAAACGAGCTACACAAGCCGGTCTCTCTTGATACCAATGTAAACGAGCATTAAGTTATCTTCAGACTGCCCGATATTTTCGTCCTTTGGACTTTCCCAACGATTCCTTTTTTTCTTTTTTTTTTTACACCACAGCGAAGACTTGAGGAAGCGTGATTAGCACGCTCGCATCCCTCCCTGTCCTACTACAACTGTGTGTGTGTGTGTGTAAAGAAAGAAAAAAGAATACATTGGCTTTCTCTCTATCGAGAAGATGGCCTACGCAACGCAGATCAAAGGCCTAATACGTGTAATATAATACGCGTCTGGCCGTGTATAAATCACGCACGAATGATCTGGTCGGGCCCAACTCTTCTCGTACGCTTATTTTTCCGTGTTGGGGCACTATCATAAAATCACACAAACCCCAACACGTGTGTGTCTTGGAAGGAAGATGGCCTACGCAACGCAGATCAAAGGCCTAATACGTGTAGTACACACGTCTGCCGTGTAAATCACGCACGAATGATCTGGTCGGGCCCAACTCTTCTCCACCACACCACATCCCAACTTTGTACATTTTTATATATTTTTGTGCGTTGGGGCACCTTCATAATCACAAACCCCAACAACACATATATCTCTCTCTCTTTGAAAGATTTGTTGTGGCCTACGCAACGCAGATCAAAGGCCTAATACGTGTAGTACACACGTCTGGCCGTGTAAATCACGCACGAATGATCTGGCGGGCTCAACAATATCTTTTTTTTTTATATGAATTCTTATCCACAAACTAATCGAATTCATTTTCTCTCCTCCTCTCCTCTCTCTTTGAGATATATTGGAACATTGTAATGATCCTTCCGCAGGTTCACCTACGGAAACCTTGTTACGACTTTTACTTCCTCTAAATAATCAAGTTTGGTCATCTTCCCGGCATCATCGGCAATGCCGAAACATTGCCGCGCACCAGTCCGAAGACCTCACTAAATCATTCAATCGGTAGTAGCGACGGGCGGTGTGTACAAAGGGCAGGGACGTAATCAACGCGAGCTTATGACTCGCGCTTACTGGGAATTCCTCGTTCATGGGGAATAATTGCAAGCCCCAATCCCTAGCACGAAGGAGGTTCAGCGGGTTACCCGGGCCTTTCGGCCAGGGAACACACGCTGATTCCTTCAGTGTAGCGCGCGTGCGGCCCAGAACATCTAAGGGCATCACAGACCTGTTATTGCTCAATCTCGTGCGGCTAGAAGCCGCCTGTCCCTCTAAGAAGATTTGTTTGTACGTTGGTAGTAAAAACCCCACCGGCAGAAGCCGAGAGCCTTCGAGATACCATAATTACGTCTATTTAGCAGGCTAGAGTCTCGTTCGTTATCGGAATTAACCAGACAAATCGCTCCACCAACTAAGAACGGCCATGCACCACCACCCACCGAATCAAGAAAGAGCTATCAATCTGTCAATCCTTCCGGTGTCCGGGCCTGGTGAGGTTTCCCGTGTTGAGTCAAATTAAGCCGCAGGCTCCACTCCTGGTGGTGCCCTTCCGTCAATTCCTTTAAGTTTCAGCTTTGCAACCATACTTCCCCCGGAACCCAAAAGCTTTGGTTTCCCGGAAGCTGCCCGCCGAGTCATCGTAGGAACTTCGGCGGATCGCTAGCTGGCATCGTTTATGGTTAGAACTAGGGCGGTATCTGATCGCCTTCGAACCTCTAACTTTCGTTCTTGATTAATGAAAACATTTTTGGCAAATGCTTTCGCTTCTGTCCGTCTTGCGACGATCCAAGAATTTCACCTCTAACGTCGCAATACGAATGCCCCCATCTGTCCCTATTAATCATTACCTCGGGGTTCCGAAAACCAACAAAATAGAACCGAGGTCCTATTCCATTATTCCATGCACACAGTATTCAGGCGAAGGTAGCCTGCTTTGAGCACTCTAATTTGTTCAAAGTAAACGTACCGGCCCACCTCGACACTCAGTGAAGAGCACCGCGATGGGATATTAGTTGGACCGCCCCGTGAAGAGCAAAGCCCACCGGTAGGACGTACCACATAATGCCAGTTAAACACCGCGAGCGATGAACCGACACTGTGACACACAGATTCAACTACGAGCTTTTTAACCGCAACAACTTTAATATACGCTATTGGAGCTGGAATTACCGCGGCTGCTGGCACCAGACTTGCCCTCCAATGGATCCTCGTTAAAGGATTTAAAGTGTACTCATTCCGATTACGGGGCCTCGGATGAGTCCCGTATCGTTATTTTTCGTCACTACCTCCCCGTGCCGGGAGTGGGTAATTTGCGCGCCTGCTGCCTTCCTTGGATGTGGTAGCCGTTTCTCAGGCTCCCTCTCCGGAATCGAACCCTGATTCCCCGTTACCCGTTACAACCATGGTAGGCGCAGAACCTACCATCGACAGTTGATAAGGCAGACATTTGAAAGATGCGTCGCCGGTGCTATAAGACCATGCGATCAGCACAAAGTTATTCAGAGTCACCAAAGCAAACGATGGACGAGTGTAAACACCCGCCACCGATTGGTTTTGATCTAATAAAAGCGTTCCTACCATCTCTGGTCGGAACTCTGTTTTGCATGTATTAGCTCTAGAATTACCACAGTTATCCAAGTAAATTTTAGTACGATCTAAGAAACCATAACTGATTTAATGAGCCATTCGCGGTTTCACCTTAATACGGCATGTACTGAGACATGCATGGCTTAATCTTTGAGACAAGCATATGACTACTGGCAGGATCAACCAGGGAACTATACAATATGTATATATAAAATGGACAAAATTTAAATCCTTTTCCATCGTCGCCTGTTTCATATATATATGTCAGGTCGACACACCACTTTTCTCTTTCAAATATGTACAAGTTTTGCCACATTCCGCGCTTGTAACATATCTTCTTTAACGCTCAATTTCTTTCATTTTTCTACCATACAGATATTTTACCGTACGCCCAAAAACGTACGTATTATATTTTTGTTCTATCGTAAAATCACATTTTTCTACGTACGCCAGCTTCGTACGTTTCTATCTTTGCCTTCATAAAATCACAAGATAATTTTATCTTCAAGAGTCTCGCTATTAACATCTTGTAAGATAAATGTACGTCCCAGCTAAAACGTACAAATACTTCAAGTTAAGTAATAATATATCATCGCTATTGACAAATTTTTAAGATCCAAGACACAGTTCTCTCTATATGTTTTAATATTTTTTATGTACTCAAATATATTCAAAGGAAAAAGTACATGGGTGATGCCATAGTCGTGGAAGCGCGTACGCTCACGCTGATCTTCTGACCGCCGGAAGCACGAAACCTCTGATCTGGGCAAAATCGGCAAGCCGAGGAAGAACGGACAGGACACATGCTGGACTGGCGAGAAAGCGTGTTCTTCCGCTCGCGCTAGGCATTTCGATTTCTGACACCTCTTGATTTAAAAAATCAGTTTTTTGATAGTTTTCTCTCTCCACTGGGCTATTCATTTTAGCCACAGTTTTCAATTGGTACGATTTGCTTCCAAATCTTACAGATGCAGTTTAAAAAATTTTTCCATCGCTCGGACAGAAGAGTTGATGCTCAGTGAGTACGAGTATACATACAAAGTGCATACGGGTAACCAACCCCGTAGGGCTTGCCACATATGGGCCATTCGGTCAAAGACACCGACCCGTGGCCACGCTGTGTGGAGAAAAGTCCGTAACGTAAACGGCACGAAACAGTCAGGACCGAAGCCCCGAAGGAGCTCTGAGACAGCTTCTCGACCGAGATCGTAGAATTGGCCCAAAACCCGCTCTGCTCCGTCCGCCTCGCACGGACCGTGTATCTCTTATAGATACCGAACGGCCGGCAAGGACGCCGGCGCCGCCGGCCGAATAGCACGCGCGCTTACGAGTGTAAACCGCCGCGGCAACAGACCGCCCGGCCGTGCTGTTGTAACATAGCGCGTGAACGAACGAAAAAAAAATTTATAGTAAACATTAAAATAAATTACACCACCGTAAACTAGACAAAAAATTACACATTTTTTCCCAATATGAAAATTTTCACAAACTTTTCAAAGTCCCATCGCATCGAGTAAACTTTTTTAATAACGCTTCCGCACGATTCTAAATGCTTAATCCATATGTGAAATCGTTCACTGATCACGAATATCGTATTTAAAAAAATTACAAAAATTTATTTTTCCAAATAATCAAAAAAAACCGAAAAATCACAAGAGTAAAGTACCATTATTTTAAACAATATGTCGTTCTAAATGCTTAATCCCTATGTAAAAAAGTTATCTAAGCAAGAATATGTAATTGAAAAAAATTAGAAAAATTTATTTTAGCCGTAAATCGAAAATAATGGGGACACCGGAGCTGTTCGAAGCGCCGAGACGCGCCGCGTACCCCCCGTGTCCGCTACCTTGTCGTGGTGGGGGGGCTTCGTGCCCCAATGATCCTCAAGGCTGTGCCGGCGGGGATTTTATTCCCTGGCAGGTTCTACCTAGCCGGAGTGGCTTGAGGTGAGGGGCCAACTAAAGTCGGACACATACCGTAAACCTGTGGTCATGTTTTACAGGAACGGGGGTCTTGCCTTAACCGGCCGGACCGCGAGGATGACAACCTCTCTAAAAAATCCCTAGCCCCAAGCAGCGTTGCGCGGTGAAGAGGGCGTAGCTGGAGTAAGCGCCAGCTATGGTTGGTGGGTGCACCAATCTTTAGCGGACAACCCCGGGGTACCTGGCGACCCCCCGGGCGTATTAGCCTTCCCCGGGTATGGCGGCTCTACCCGGGGTGACCTCCTTTCCGACCACACTCGTGGGATTAAGTATGGATTCTACTTTATCAAAAATAACCGGGGAGGGGGGTAACGAGAGAGAGGGAGAGGCGTGCGACCCAGTCGTGCGCCTAGAGCGATTTGCAGAGCCGGTGTCGCGGAGGCATTCTGCCACACGCGGCACAAAGAGGCCTGCGGAGGGCCTTGGCGACTGCGACGGGGGGGAGGAGTCGGACTTCTCCGTCTCCTCCCACCACTCGTCGCAGAGCGTCCCGGGCACCTCCACGAGGAAACGGGGCCGGCCGCCGACGACCGGGCAATACGTTGGCCTCCAAGAGGCCAAACGTAGACAGGCTGAGGCAGAAAAAAGCCTCATAGCGGGCATTTTCGACCCGGTTGCCCCGGGGCCGAGGCCTGCGAGATCGAGCGACACGCTTCCCGACGAGGTTGAGGTCGCTGCGGACTTCCGGGGCCGCCCGACGCGTGACGTTGCGGCAGCAGTAATGGAGTGCCTGGGCGATGTGGCCAGAATCTCCGGCGCTGCGACGGGACTGAAGGCCAGCGCGGTGCGGTCCCTGCGGACGGCGGCCCTGAACAGCCGGGTGGGCGTTGCGGAGCTGGCAGTGCGGTCGGCTCCCAGCGCCACCCGGCTGTTGGAAGCCGAAAATGCCAGCCTAAGGGAGCAACTGGCGGAGTTGCGGGCTGAAGTCGCCCGACTCCGCCAAGCGGTTGAGGCGGGGCCGGCTGTTGCCCGGATGGCTCCGCCGCTGCCCCCTGGGGGGGGCAAGGGGTTGCTGCCGGTTGTCGGCGCACGGGGGCCCCAGTCCCCTGGGCGAGGAGGGTCCTCGCCCCCACCCGCGGTTGTGCCAGCAGACTTGCTGGCAAAGATCGGCTCCCTCATCGATGCCAAATTGGCATCGTTCAGAAGGGAGTTGGTCCCGCGGGTGCGAGGCCCGCGATCGGCGGCACCCGTGCCGTCCGCCCCACCTCTGCCGATGGACAGGAGGGGGGGAAAGAAGAAGGGTGGCAGTGGGGGAGGGACTGTGGTCGCTAAGGCGACGCAATTGCAGCCCGCCCCCACTGTTGCGCCGCCC
Source organism: Megalopta genalis (assembly GCF_051020955.1). NCBI lineage: Eukaryota > Metazoa > Arthropoda > Insecta > Hymenoptera > Halictidae > Megalopta > Megalopta genalis. The sequence continues at coordinate 530,890 of NW_027476137.1, forward strand.
TCCACCACACCTCCAACTGAGGTGTGGTCTAAGGTAGTTGGCCGGAAGGCCAAAAGGGCGGCTGCCGCGGATAAACCCGCGGCAGCTGCCGAGGCTGCTTTAACCCAGAGGGCGGCTAGGCGGGTGGCACCGGCTGCCCCCAAGAAGGCTCCCCTGCCGCCGCGTCCGCCCCGCACGGCCGCCGTTACAATAACGGTACCGGCCGGCGGGGCGATGAGTTATGCCGAGGCGATGACCACTGCCAGGTCCAAAATAGACCTGGCAGAAATTGGCATCGCCTCGCTGAAGCCCAGGAGAGCGGTGACGGGGGCCATAATTTTGGAGGTCCCCGGAGCCGATGGAGCAGCCAAGGCCACTGCCTTGGCCTCTAAGATGGCTGACGCGCTGGCAGGGACCGGCGTGAAGGTCGCGCGCCCAATCAAAAAGGCCGACCTTAGGGTGCGCGGCCTGGTCGACTCGACCACGCCGGTGGAGGTCGCCGAAGCTGTCGCCCGTGTGGGAGGGTGCGACCGGGGGGATGTGAGGACCGGCGAAATCCGGTCTTCCCCCTCCGGTTTGGGCACCCTCTGGGTCCAGTGCCCTGCCGCGGCAGCACGTAAAGTTGCGGTCGCCGGCAAACTGACGGTGGGCTGGACCCAGGCGACGGTGGAGGCCCTCAGCGCCCGGCCCTTGCAGTGCTACCGCTGCTTTGGCTTAGGCCACACAAGGCAGCGGTGCACTGCGGCCGAGGATCGGTCCGGCTGCTGTTTTGGGTGCGGCAGTCAGGACCACAAGGTGGCTGGCTGCACTGAACAGCCAAAGTGCCCGCTTTGCGCGGGTGCTGGCAAGCCGGCCGGCCACCGCCTCGGCAGCCGGGCGTGCCCTGCCAGCGCGAGACGCGGCAGAGGGAGCAGGGGGAGGAGAACCACGACGGCCAAGGCGGCAGCCGCCGTGGCAGCTCCTAAAACAAAGGATCCGGCACCCAAGGATGCCACCGTCGCGCCCGCGGGGGCGGTTGGGGCTGATAAAACCCCAGACGCCACCGCTCCCGCGGCAGCGATGGAGATTGAGGCGCCAGAGTAATGGGGCCTACTGGCCCTATTATTCAGGCCAACCTGAACCACTCGGTCAGGGCACAAGATCTTTTCGTGCAATTCCTGGCCGAGTGGGGTGCCGGGTTGGCCGTAGCGGCGGAGCCGTACCGGGTCCCCGACCATCCACATTGGATGGGGGACTTGGACGGCTCCGCCGTTATAATATGGGCAGGTCGGCCGGGGTCCCCGGCGTGCTCCGTTATCGAGCGCGGCCGGGGATACCTGGCCGTTGACTGGGGCGGCACCGTGGTTGTGGCGATCTACGCACCTCCGAGGTGGTCCCTCGTGGAGTTTGAAAAGTTTCTGGACGTGGTTGGGAGATGCGTCTCCCGCTGCCAGCCACGTCCGGTGCTGGTCCTGGGGGACTTCAACGCCAAGTCTTCAGCTTGGGGTTCCCCCAGGACGGACCCGAGGGGCCGGGAGGTGCTTGATTGGGCGGCGGGACTCGAGCTCCGTCTCCTAAACACGGGCTCGGTCCATACGTGCGTGCGGTACAACGGGGGGTCCATCGTTGACCTATCATGGGCAACGCCCCCGGCCGTGCGCCGTATTACGGGGTGGAGGGTGGCGGAGGAGGTCGAGACGCTATCCGACCACAGATACATTGTTCTCGGCCTCTCCGCCGCCCCATCGACACCCCGACGTCGCCCCGCTGATGAGGGATCGCCTCAGCCGCGGTGGGCGCTGAAGCGCCTCGACCAGGACGCTCTGATGGCGGCAGCCCACGTCGTGGCCTGGCCGGCAACACCGGCCGGGCCAGTCGACGGGACAAGGGAGGCCCATTGGTTCCGGGGCGCAATGACGTCGATTTGCGACGTCGCCATGCCCCGGGCCAGGGTCTTCCCGAGGAAGGCGGTGTACTGGTGGTCGCGCGCGATAGCGGATTTACGCACAGAGTGCGTCCGCGCGCGACGCCAGTACGCCCGCGCCCGTCGACGACGACGTTCCGACGTGGAGCTGGCTATCCAGCTGTATGGGCGATACAGGGAGAAGGTGGTCGCCCTGCAGCTGGCCATCAGGCAGGCGAAGAGCCAGGCCTGGCGCGACTTTCTCGGGTCTCTGAACCGAGATCCGTGGGGGCGCCCATACAAAATGGCGATGGGACGTTTACGTCCCTGGGCGCCCCCTCTGACGGAAAGCCTGGATCCGGGGATGCTCGGACGGGTCGTGGACGCGCTATTCCCCGTCAGCGGGGAGGCGTCCCGGCCCGTCCCTCAGCTAGAGGGACATGAGTGGTCCCCGGATCTGGAGGTCGCGCCGGAGGAAATGGCCGGGGTAGTCAAATGGCTTCGGGGCAAGAATACTGCCCCGGGGCCGGACGGTATCCCCGGCCGGGTCTGGTTGCTTGCCATGAGCGTCCTGGGCGGGAGGCTCAGAAGCCTCTTCTCCGGGCTCCTGAGGTCCGGGGTGTTCCCGGACCTCTGGAGGAGAAGTCGGATGGTCCTCTTAAGGAAGGATGGGAGGCCTGCGGATTCTCCCTCCGCGTACCGGCCCATTTGCCTCCTGGACGCGGTGGGCAAGATCTTTGAAAAGATCATTGCTGCCCGCCTCGCCAGGCACCTGTCCCACGTTGGCCCCGATCTGGCGGACTGCCAGTTCGGCTTCCGGGAGGGGCGATCGACGGTCGACGCAATCGACCGTCTAAAGTCCCTCTCGGACAATGCCGTGGCACGGGGCGGGGTGTGCTTGGCGGTGTCGATCGACATCGTCAATGCGTTCAACACCCTGCCCTGGTCCGCCATTAGGGAGGCCCTGGTTGAACACCAGGTGCCTCCCTATCTGAGGCGGGTGATCGGGGCCTACCTGCGGGACAGGTGGGTGGAATACCCGGGCCGGTACGGGACGATACGGAGGGAAGTGGACTGCGGGGTCCCACAGGGGTCCGTGTTAGGACCACTCCTGTGGGACCTGGGATATAACGCAGTCCTGAAGGCCTCCCTGCCCGACGGTGCCACTGTCGTCTGCTATGCGGACGACACGTTAGTGGTCACCGTCGGGGACACCTTCGAGAGGACCATCCGACGAGCGGAGGTTGCGGTGGCAGCCGTCGTCGCGAAGATCCACGATCTGGGGCTGAAGATGGCCCCGGAGAAGGCCGAGGCCGTCTGGTTTGGACGGCCTCGGTCGCGGCCACCGGCCGGATCGTGGATCTGGGTTGGAGGAGCCTGCGTCGAGGTGAAGTCCGAGATCAAGTATCTCGGACTGATCCTCGACAGCCACTGGAGATTCGGGGCGCATTTCGGCCGCCTCGTCCCCCGAGTTGAGAGGGCGGCGGCCTCGCTCGGCCGCCTGTTGCCCAATCTCGGGGGACCGGATAACATGGTGCGTCGCCTATACCTGGGCGTGGTGCGGTCCATGGCCTTGTACGGCGCCCCGATCTGGGGGCCGTCCGCGAGGGCAAGCCGGCGCATCACTTTGTTGTTGCGCCGGCTTCAGAGGCAAATGGCCCTTCGCCTCATACGGGGTTACCGCACCGCGTCTACCGTGGCGGCGCTTGCTCTGGCGGGAGAAATTCCCTTCGAGCTGCAGGCGGCGATGCGCGCCTATGTCTATAGGCGCATATGCATCGCTGGCCGGGCTCGGGGGGACCCGCCGGAGCAGGAGGCGGTCGACGGCTTCGAACTCCAGGCCCGGGGACTAGCGCTCGCCAGATGGCATGCGGAGCTTTGCTCCCATGCCGCCGAGCGCGTCCCCGGGGCTCTCCTGCCACACTTCACCTCGTGGCGGGAGAGGCGGTTTGGCAGGCTCACCTACCGTGCGACGCAGGTGTTCACCGGGCATGGCTGCTTCGGTGTGTACCTGTGTCGCATCGGTCGGGAAGCGACGACGGTGTGCCACCACTGTGGCGCGGAGGAGGACTCGGCGCAGCATACACTGGAGGTATGCCCCGCCTTTTCAGTGCTGCGCCGAGTCCTAAGACGGGAAGTTGGTCGCGACCTCGCTCTCTCCAGCTTAGTTGGGGCCATGCTGGAGAGCCCAAGAAAATGGGCGGCAACCATCACCTTCTGCGAAGAGGTGATGCTGCAGAAGGAGGCTGCCGAGCGGGGTCGCCGTGAGCGGGGGGTGCGGCGTGTGCGCCCACGCCTAGAGCCCCCCCCGAGCAGATGAGAATAGGCGGGCGGCGGGTGTACCAGATTACTGGTTTAATTGCCCGCCGCCCGCCACCACCCCCCCAACTGAAGCTGTCCTCCCCATATTGGGAGGACGAGGCGGTGTGGGGTGCGGTCCCCCGCACCGCCGAAGCAAGATGATTCATGGGGGGAGTATAAATCTCCCCCCCGGGACGCGGCCGGCCACCGCCATTCCATCCTGGTGGCCGGCCAGGCGAGGGGGAGCCGCGGTTGTGTTCTGTAAGAGTTCCCGTGGCTCCCCCGCTACTCGCCAGCGCCCTAGGCCGCCGTGGGGGTTTTAGCGGGTCAAAACCCGCACTACCCCCGCCCCGCCCCTCGGGCGGGACGGGGGTGTCTGACCAGCAGATTTCCCCCACGTTAAACAAAAAAAAAAAAAAAAAAGACGCGCCGCGTACGGCCGAATATTTTCTAAGTCCCAACGTACCGATCAAGAGTAAAGTACCATTTTCCTACATTAGATTTCGTTCTAAATGCTTAATCCCTATGTAAAAACGTTAGTTAAGCAAGAATATCGTATTTTTAAAAAAATCTAATGATAGGATTTCCCAGAAAATTGAAAAAACCGAAAAATGTCAAGAGTAAAGTGCCATTTTCTGACATTAGATTTCGTTCTAAATGCTTAATCCCTATGTAGAAACGTTAGTTAAGCAAGAATATCGTATTTTTAAAAAAATCTAATGATAGGATTTTTCAGAAAATTGAAAAAACCGTAAAATGTCAAGAGTAAAGTGCCCTTATTTTAAACAATGTATCGTTCTAAATGCTTAATCCCTATGTAAAAAAGTTATTTTAGCAGGAATATGTTATTGAAAAAAATTAGAAAAATTTATTTTAGCCGTAAATCGAAAATAATGGGGACACCGGAGCTGTTCGAAGCGCCGAGTGCGCCGCGTACGCCCGAATATTTTCAAAGTCCCAACGTACCGATCAAGAGTAAAGTACCATTTTCCTACATTAGATTTCGTTCTAAATGCTTAATCCCTATGTAAAAACGTTAGTTAAGCAAGAATATCGTATTTTTAAAAAAATCTAATGATAGGATTTCCCAGAAAATTGAAAAAACCGAAAAATGTCAAGAGTAAAGTGCCATTTTCTGACATTAGATTTCGTTCTAAATGCTTAATCCCTATGTAGAAACGTTAGTTAAGCAAGAATATCGTATTCTTAAAAAAATCTAATGATAGGATTTTTCAGAAAATTGAAAAAACCGTAAAATGTCAAGAGTAAAGTGCCCTTATTTTAAACAATGTATCGTTCTAAATGCTTAATCCCTATGTAAAAAAGTTATTTTAGCAGGAATATGTTATTGAATAAAATGAGAAAAATTTATTTTAGCCGTAAATCGAAAATAATGGATCGAGCGAATCGGTCGATTGCGCCGAGACGCGCTATGATGCAACAGACGAGCGATTGGAACGCCCGAATATTTTCAAAGTCCCAACGTACCGATCAAGAGTAAAGTACCATTTTCCTACATTAGATTTCGTTCTAAATGCTTAATCCCTATGTAAAAACGTTAGTTAAGCAAGAATATCGTATTTTTAAAAAAATCTAATGATAGGATTTCCCAGAAAATTGAAAAAACCGAAAAATGTCAAGAGTAAAGTGCCATTTTCTGACATTAGATTTCGTTCTAAATGCTTAATCCCTATGTAGAAACGTTAGTTAAGCAAGAATATCGTATTCTTAAAAAAATCTAATGATAGGATTTTTCAGAAAATTGAAAAAACCGTAAAATGTCAAGAGTAAAGTGCCCTTATTTTAAACAATGTATCGTTCTAAATGCTTAATCCCTATGTAAAAAAGTTATTTAAGCAAGAATATGTTATTGAATAAAATGAGAAAAATTTATTTTAGCCGTAAATCGAAAATAATGGATCGAGCGAATCGGTCGATTGCGCCGAGACGCGCTATGATGCAACAGACGAGCGATTGGAACGCCCGAATATTTTCAAAGTCCCAACGTACCGATCAAGAGTAAAGTACCATTTTCCTACATTAGATTTCGTTCTAAATGCTTAATCCCTATGTAAAAACGTTAGTTAAGCAAGAATATCGTATTTTTAAAAAAATCTAATGATAGGATTTCCCAGAAAATTGAAAAAACCGAAAAATGTCAAGAGTAAAGTGCCATTTTCTGACATTAGATTTCGTTCTAAATGCTTAATCCCTATGTAGAAACGTTAGTTAAGCAAGAATATCGTATTCTTAAAAAAATCTAATGATAGGATTTTTCAGAAAATTGAAAAAACCGTAAAATGTCAAGAGTAAAGTGCCCTTATTTTAAACAATGTATCGTTCTAAATGCTTAATCCCTATGTAAAAAAGTTATTTAAGCAAGAATATGTTATTGAATAAAATGAGAAAAATTTATTTTAGCCGTAAATCGAAAATAATGGATCGAGCGAATCGGTCGATTGCGCCGAGACGCGCTATGATGCAACAGACGAGCGATTGGAACGCCCGAATATTTTCAAAGTCCCAACGTACCGATCAAGAGTAAAGTACCATTTTCCTACATTAGATTTCGTTCTAAATGCTTAATCCCTATGTAAAAACGTTAGTTAAGCAAGAATATCGTATTTTTAAAAAAATCTAATGATAGGATTTCCCAGAAAATTGAAAAAACCGAAAAATGTCAAGAGTAAAGTGCCATTTTCTGACATTAGATTTCGTTCTAAATGCTTAATCCCTATGTAGAAACGTTAGTTAAGCAAGAATATCGTATTTTTAAAAAAATCTAATGATAGGATTTTTCAGAAAATTGAAAAAACCGTAAAATGTCAAGAGTAAAGTGCCCTTATTTTAAACAATGTATCGTTCTAAATGCTTAATCCCTATGTAAAAAAGTTATTTTAGCAGGAATATGTTATTGAAAAAAATTAGAAAAATTTATTTTAGCCGTAAATCGAAAATAATGGGGACACCGGAGCTGTTCGAAGCGCCGAGCGCGCCGCGTACGCCCGAATATTTTCAAAGTCCCAACGTACCGATCAAGAGTAAAGTACCATTTTCCTACATTAGATTTCGTTCTAAATGCTTAATCCCTATGTAAAAACGTTAGTTAAGCAAGAATATCGTATTTTTAAAAAAATCTAATGATAGGATTTCCCAGAAAATTGAAAAAACCGAAAAATGTCAAGAGTAAAGTGCCATTTTCTGACATTAGATTTCGTTCTAAATGCTTAATCCCTATGTAGAAACGTTAGTTAAGCAAGAATATCGTATTCTTAAAAAAATCTAATGATAGGATTTTTCAGAAAATTGAAAAAACCGTAAAATGTCAAGAGTAAAGTGCCCTTATTTTAAACAATGTATCGTTCTAAATGCTTAATCCCTATGTAAAAAAGTTATTTAAGCAAGAATATGTTATTGAATAAAATGAGAAAAATTTATTTTAGCCGTAAATCGAAAATAATGGATCGAGCGAATCGGTCGATTGCGCCGAGACGCGCTATGATGCAACAGACGAGCGATTGGAACGCCCGAATATTTTCAAAGTCCCAACGTACCGATCAAGAGTAAAGTACCATTTTCCTACATTAGATTTCGTTCTAAATGCTTAATCCCTATGTAAAAACGTTAGTTAAGCAAGAATATCGTATTTTTAAAAAAATCTAATGATAGGATTTCCCAGAAAATTGAAAAAACCGAAAAATGTCAAGAGTAAAGTGCCATTTTCTGACATTAGATTTCGTTCTAAATGCTTAATCCCTATGTAGAAACGTTAGTTAAGCAAGAATATCGTATTTTTAAAAAAATCTAATGATAGGATTTTTCAGAAAATTGAAAAAACCGTAAAATGTCAAGAGTAAAGTGCCCTTATTTTAAACAATGTATCGTTCTAAATGCTTAATCCCTATGTAAAAAAGTTATTTTAGCAGGAATATGTTATTGAATAAAATGAGAAAAATTTATTTTAGCCGTAAATCGAAAATAATGGATCGAGCGAATCGGTCGATTGCGCCGAGACGCGCTATGATGCAACAGACGAGCGATTGGAACGCCCGAATATTTTCAAAGTCCCAACGTACCGATCAAGAGTAAAGTACCATTTTCCTACATTAGATTTCGTTCTAAATGCTTAATCCCTATGTAAAAACGTTAGTTAAGCAAGAATATCGTATTTTTAAAAAAATCTAATGATAGGATTTCCCAGAAAATTGAAAAAACCGAAAAATGTCAAGAGTAAAGTGCCATTTTCTGACATTAGATTTCGTTCTAAATGCTTAATCCCTATGTAGAAACGTTAGTTAAGCAAGAATATCGTATTCTTAAAAAAATCTAATGATAGGATTTTTCAGAAAATTGAAAAAACCGTAAAATGTCAAGAGTAAAGTGCCCTTATTTTAAACAATGTATCGTTCTAAATGCTTAATCCCTATGTAAAAAAGTTATTTAAGCAAGAATATGTTATTGAATAAAATGAGAAAAATTTATTTTAGCCGTAAATCGAAAATAATGGATCGAGCGAATCGGTCGATTGCGCCGAGACGCGCTATGATGCAACAGACGAGCGATTGGAACGCCCGAATATTTTCAAAGTCCCAACGTACCGATCAAGAGTAAAGTACCATTTTCCTACATTAGATTTCGTTCTAAATGCTTAATCCCTATGTAAAAACGTTAGTTAAGCAAGAATATCGTATTTTTAAAAAAATCTAATGATAGGATTTCCCAGAAAATTGAAAAAACCGAAAAATGTCAAGAGTAAAGTGCCATTTTCTGACATTAGATTTCGTTCTAAATGCTTAATCCCTATGTAGAAACGTTAGTTAAGCAAGAATATCGTATTCTTAAAAAAATCTAATGATAGGATTTTTCAGAAAATTGAAAAAACCGTAAAATGTCAAGAGTAAAGTGCCCTTATTTTAAACAATGTATCGTTCTAAATGCTTAATCCCTATGTAAAAAAGTTATTTAAGCAAGAATATGTTATTGAATAAAATGAGAAAAATTTATTTTAGCCGTAAATCGAAAATAATGGATCGAGCGAATCGGTCGATTGCGCCGAGACGCGCTATGATGCAACAGACGAGCGATTGGAACGCCCGAATATTTTCAAAGTCCCAACGTACCGATCAAGAGTAAAGTACCATTTTCCTACATTAGATTTCGTTCTAAATGCTTAATCCCTATGTAAAAACGTTAGTTAAGCAAGAATATCGTATTTTTAAAAAAATCTAATGATAGGATTTCCCAGAAAATTGAAAAAACCGAAAAATGTCAAGAGTAAAGTGCCATTTTCTGACATTAGATTTCGTTCTAAATGCTTAATCCCTATGTAGAAACGTTAGTTAAGCAAGAATATCGTATTTTTAAAAAAATCTAATGATAGGATTTTTCAGAAAATTGAAAAAACCGTAAAATGTCAAGAGTAAAGTGCCCTTATTTTAAACAATGTATCGTTCTAAATGCTTAATCCCTATGTAAAAAAGTTATTTTAGCAGGAATATGTTATTGAAAAAAATTAGAAAAATTTATTTTAGCCGTAAATCGAAAAAAAGACTGTTCGTTTCTCTGTCTCTCTCGCGCGATCGAACTATCGATGTTTCCCGACAAACTATTGGGAGTTTAATTAAACTTTATACATGAAATTACGCGTTCTGATCCCTGCTACACAGCCGTATACATTTTATAATTTTGTGGAATCGGGAACCTTGAAATATTTAACATAACGCGGATCGTCTGTCTCTGTCTCTTTCTAGATCGGAAGAATCGATGTTTCCCGGCAAACTATTGGGAGTTTAATTAAACTTTATACATGAAATTACTCGTTTTGATCCCCGCTACACAGCCGTATACTTTTTATAATTTTGTGGAATCGGGAACCTTGAAATATTTAACATAACGCGGATCGTCTGTCTCTGTCTCTTTCTAGATCGGAAGAATCGATGTCTCCCGGCAAACTATTGGGAGTTTAATTAAACTTTATACATGAAATTACTCGTTTTGATCCCCGCTACACAGCCGTATACTTTTTATAATTTTGTGGAATCGGGAACCTTGAAATATTTAACATAACGCGGATCGTCTGTCTCTGTCTCTTTCTAGATCGGAATAATCGATGTTTCCCGGCAAACTATTGGGAGATTAATTAAACTTTATACATGAAATTACTCGTTTTGATCCCCGCTACACAGCCGTATACTTTTTATAATTTTGTGGAATCGGGAACCTTGAAATATTTAACATAACGCGGATCGTCTGTCTCTGTCTCTTTCTAGATCGGAAGAATCGATGTTTCCCGGCAAACTATTGGGAGTTTAATTAAACTTTATACATGAAATTACTCGTTTTGATCCCCGCTACACAGCCGTATACTTTTTATAATTTTGTGGAATCGGGAACCTTGAAATATTTAACATAACGCGGATCGTCTGTCTCTGTCTCTTTCTAGATCGGAATAATCGATGTTTCCCGGCAAACTATTGGGAGATTAATTAAACTTTATACATGAAATTACTCGTTTTGATCCCCGCTACACGGCCGTATACTTTTTATAATTTTGTGGAATCGGGAACCTTGAAATATTTAACATAACGCGGATCGTCTGTCTCTGTCTCTTTCTAGATCGGAAGAATCGATGTTTCCCGGCAAACTATTGGGAGTTTAATTAAACTTTATACATGAAATTACTCGTTTTGATCCCCGCTACACAGCCGTATACTTTTTATAATTTTGTGGAATCGGGAACCTTGAAATATTTAACATAACGCGGATCGTCTGTCTCTGTCTCTTTCTAGATCGGAAGAATCGATGTTTCCCGGCAAACTATTGGGAGTTTAATTAAACTTTATACATGAAATTACTCGTTTTGATCCCCGCTACACAGCCGTATACTTTTTATAATTTTGTGGAATCGGGAACCTTGAAATATTTAACATAACGCGGATCGTCTGTCTCTGTCTCTTTCTAGATCGGAATAATCGATGTTTCCCGGCAAACTATTGGGAGATTAATTAAACTTTATACATGAAATTACTCGTTTTGATCCCCGCTACACAGCCGTATACTTTTTATAATTTTGTGGAATCGGGAACCTTGAAATATTTAACATAACGCGGATCGTCTGTCTCTGTCTCTTTCTAGATCGGAAGAATCGATGTTTCCCGGCAAACTATTGGGAGTTTAATTAAACTTTATACATGAAATTACTCGTTTTGATCCCCGCTACACGGCCGTATACTTTTTATAATTTTGTGGAATCGGGAACCTTGAAATATTTAACATAACGCGGATCGTCTGTCTCTGTCTCTTTCTAGATCGGAAGAATCGATGTTTCCCGGCAAACTATTGGGAGTTTAATTAAACTTTATACATGAAATTACTCGTTTTGATCCCCGCTACACAGCCGTATACTTTTTATAATTTTGTGGAATCGGGAACCTTGAAATATTTAACATA
>NW_027476137.1:547500-550000 GCF_051020955.1 Megalopta genalis
GAGTAACCTCCTAGGGAGCCCAAGATCCAGGAGGTAGTCAGCGGATCTGGACGACCACACTCCCCGCCAGGAGAGTGTGCACGAGGAGAAGGAGATATCACTCGGAGAAATGCGTGCATTGTCCGCTAGTTGGCGAACAATATCAGCATTCTCCGAGTAATACCTCCTCTTTCTCTCGTGATGGTCGTCCAAGGATGTTGCTCCGCTGACCACCTGCGCGTCTATCACGCTGATGTTGCCGCACCTTGTAGCGACCAGGTCAGGTTTCCTCAGTCCACACGATGTGTGGAACCGAGGCTCTACGGCAACGGTCCACCCCGCGTCGCGGAGACCAGAGGCTAACACCGCACACACGGCATCATGTCGCTTAATGCGACCGCCGTGTGTACGGTGGCATGCCTGAATGACATGGGCGGACGTCTCGGTTGCCCGACAGCCCGCCCGACACTGCAGCTCTCTGGTCTCGCGACGGATACCACGTGACGTGCGTATCCGCGTGGGTAGACTGTTAACCCGGACGTGATGATATTGGACATAGTCCCGTCCGGGTATGCCGTAGGATCCCGCATCGATCCACCAGTTGGAAAGGTTGGACCTCCCACACTCACGTAGCTCGTTACCATCCACCGACCGGAACAGGCGGTTAGCCCACCACTCCTCTCTCAGCTCCTTGGAGGACAGCATAATGCCGTCCCTCACAAGGGCCCGCTGGGCCCAGCTGAGTCGTTTATCGACCCAGCTGGACCCGGCAATAGCTTTCACTGCTGGAGAGGAGGAGGCCGCCAGATTTTCTAGGCGCGTACACATAAGTCCCGGTACGGTGGTGGTAAAGGATGGGATGCCGAGGCCTCCCATCCTGCACGGAGTGTGGAAGTATCCAACGGCGGTATCGTGCGGGAGCCGCAGCCACCTACGGAGGGCCACGCGAACTTGCCTGTCGAGGGCCCTAAGTTTCCCTAGGGTTGTCCCCGACAGAACAAGCGCATGGTAGAACCGCGGGATAAGGAACGATCTAAGTATCTTGAGCCGCTGTTGCGGCTTCAAGGGGGCTCTCGTTAGTCTCTCCATCTCGGTGTTAAGTACACTGCCGGCTCGCTTCAGTCCTACAGGCCTGAAATCGACCCCCAAGTACCGCCATTGCTCGGATGGCGAGAGTTGTTTAATCTCCTCGCCACCGGCAAGACGATACTGGGGATCGACCAGGACCTTGTATTTCTTCTGCTTACCGGCAGGCACGATGGAGAGACTCACGCATTTGCGTGCATTGAACGAGAGCCCCTGTTCCTTAGCCCGGGCCTCAACCTCACGTAGGGCTGCGGTCATACCCAACCTGGTCGACGAGACGAGGACTATATCGTCGGCGTATGCAAACGCATTTACCCGACAGCCCTCGATCTCGTAACCGACGTCGCTAGGTACCGATCTTAGTACCTCATCAACGACGAGGCAAAACAGGAGTGTGGAGAGGGGATCCCCCTGCCTCACACCCCTGCTTACGTGGAAGGGCTCCGAACGAGCGCCGTCAACCTCAAACACCGTGGTGCTATTCGCATATAGCCGGGTGGTGTAGCTAACCAATCCCTCCGGCAGACCGGTTCGTCCCAACACGGAGGATATAGCGTGATGGCTCACCGCATCGAACGCCTTGGCGACGTCTAATGAGACCACATGGATCTCTCTTAGACGTCTCCGCGCGTCTTCGAGCAGCGAAGCCAGCACAGCTATATTCTCCGCGCACCCATCATCTAAGCATCGCTGCCTAACGTCCACAAGCCTGGCCGCACGGAGACGTTTGGCCAGGATCTTGTGGAGATGGCGAACGATGACCGATGCGATGCTTAGTGGGCGGAAGTCATTTGGGTCAGAAGACCCATCCTTCTTGGGAACGAACACGGTCCGGCTAATTAACATTTCCGGAGGGAAACCACCCGATGCGAGCACGGCGTTGAAGAAGACGGCTTTGCTTAAGAGAGTCATAGTTACTCCCGCCGTTTACCCGCGCTTTTTTGAATTTCTTCACGTTGACATTCAGAGCACTGGGCAGAAATCACATTGCGTCAACACCCGTGGGGGCCATCGCAATGCTTTGTTTTAATTAGACAGTCGGATTCCCCTAGTCCGTGCCAGTTCTGAGCTGAGCGTTGAATGGCGGCCGAAGAGGACGACCGCACCGATGGGAAACGCCACGGAAGCCTCGCAGCAAGGAAGATCCGCGGGAGGCCAAGGCACGGGACCGAGCTCGGATCCCAGCCACGAGAGCCGTTCACCTCGCCCAGGCCCGGCACGTCAGCCAGACCCGCTTCCCGACCAAGCCCGACACGCCCCGCTCCTCAAAGCCAATCCTTATCCCGAAGTTACGGATCCAATTTGCCGACTTCCCTTACCTACATTAATCTATCGACTAGAGGCTCTTTACCTTGGAGACCTGCTGCGGATATGGGTACGAACCGGCGCGACACCTCCACGTGGCCCTCTCCTGGATTTTCAAGGTCCGAGGGGA
>NW_027476137.1:552500-555000 GCF_051020955.1 Megalopta genalis
TTATCGCGCCTCACCAATATATATTTTATAAAATTCGATATCCTCTCCAAATATAGATCTTCGAAACACTCGCAAGACGATTACAATCGGTATAACTTTAACGTCCGTCCGAAAAGTACTTTCGGGGACTAGACGACCGATTGATCTCGTGCGGTTTCGCTATTCGATCATTTGAAGAGAACAAAAAGATATATGGGGCGACCGACAAACGGTTTTCCCGTAGAACCAGACTCGCGATTGCGTTGACACACACATCATAGCCACACCAATAGAAGAGTTTTAGGACGGTAACCCGGGTGGGGTGTTCTTTACTCAGAATATGTGCAACATCGGATCTATATAGCCATCGATACAATTCGTACACAAATGTGTCGTACGAAGAGAGAGACTTTTTTTCCTCTGGCAACATAACGGTAAGAGACATCCTTCCACACTCATAGGTTCCACTCCCTGGGGCTATGATATATATATACATATAAATTCAAATTCGAAGCAACGGTCACAATTCTACTCTATATTTTTGCGGGTTATGTGTTCTTTCGTTCAATTTCTTTCATGCGTTCGTTCGATCTCTGTACACAGTCTTCACATAGGACAGACTCGTGTAGTACGCTTTCGTGGGTTAAACCCATCTCGTTTCATTTCAGGCGACGTCGGGAGCGCGTTGAAAATGTACCAGTGAAATCTCGATAGTTCTACGGATACGAATCGTCCCGAAAAAGATTTTGTCACCGCTTCGAAGCGGTGTTTCAGACGGGCGGACGTATATAAAACATATACGACACACGACACCGCCTTCCACACTCACGCTAGTTCGAACACGATTTCCATCTCTCTCGAAGACTGTTAGACGTACGTAAAATTTCTCAATATTCATAGGACCGCGACAAACGCCGACGAAGCGCCCATCATTCGCTCGTACGTATATAGGCAACAAGTGCCATCAACGCAAGCAGTTTATAAGTACGTAAACGACCCTCAGC
Source organism: Megalopta genalis (assembly GCF_051020955.1). Classification (NCBI taxonomy): domain Eukaryota; kingdom Metazoa; phylum Arthropoda; class Insecta; order Hymenoptera; family Halictidae; genus Megalopta; species Megalopta genalis. The sequence goes on from NW_027476137.1 coordinate 553,484, forward strand.
CAGGCGTGGTCCAGGAATTGTATCCGTGGACCGCAATGTGCGTTCGAAATGTCGATGTTCATGTGTCCTGCAGTTCACACGTTGACGCGCAATTAGCTGCGTTCTTCATCGACCCACGAGCCAAGTGATCCACCGTTCAGGGTAATTTTTCCCTTTTATTCTCTCATATATATAATGTGTATTTGCTATCCACCACATTTTTGTGTTATATTTCGGAACAAGCCGATACCCGAAGAGCTCCAACCAGCGCGCGAAGGAGATTCGGGAGTCGTCGTACAACGACATAATTGTCCCTTAAAGAACGAGATATTTCCGTCGAAACCATATATATATGTACGAGCAAATCCAAAACCACTGTTTTCTTGCAAGTTCGACGGTCGGAGCGAATAGAACATTGAAAAGCCTTCTATCGAAGAAACACAGAGAGTATATCACCTCCAAAAACGACGGGGATATGGATATTCAAACTGGACAATTATCAACCCGATACTGGATTCGAAAAGTTTCTCTCTCCTTTCGTCGTTATTTACACCGGACGGACTCACGGCCGGCTCTAGCTGGGTGTCATATATATATACGTCCCACGCTCATGCTGCCACTAGCGCGCAACAGAGTAGGGTGTCAATGACAACGACACAGCATTGAAACGAGCTACACAAGCCGGTCTCTCTTGATACCAATGTAAACGAGCATTAAGTTATCTTCAGACTGCCCGATATTTTCGTCCTTTGGACTTTCCCAACGATTCCTTTTTTTCTTTTTTTTTTACACCACAGCGAAGACTTGAGGAAGCGTGATTAGCACGCTCGCATCCCTCCCTGTCCTACTACAACTGTGTGTGTGTGTGTAAAGAAAGAAAAAAGAATACATTGGCTTTCTCTCTATCGAGAAGATGGCCTACGCAACGCAGATCAAAGGCCTAATACGTGTAATATAATACGCATCTGGCCGTGTATAAATCACGCACGAATGATCTGGTCGGGCCCAACTCTTCTCGTACGCTTATTTTTCCGTGTTGAGGCACTATCATAAAATCACACAAACCCCAACACGTGTGTGTCTTGGAAGGAAGATGGCCTACGCAACGCAGATCAAAGGCCTAATACGTGTAGTACACACGTCTGCCGTGTAAATCACGCACGAATGATCTGGTCGGGCCCAACTCTTCTCCACCACACCACATCCCAACTTTGTACATTTTTATATATTTTTGTGCGTTGGGGCACCTTCATAATCACAAACCCCAACAACACATATATCTCTCTCTCTTTGAAAGATTTGTTGTGGCCTACGCAACGCAGATCAAAGGCCTAATACGTGTAGTACACACGTCTGGCCGTGTAAATCACGCACGAATGATCTGGCGGGCTCAACAATATCTTTTTTTTTTATATGAATTCTTATCCACAAACTAATCGAATTCATTTTCTCTCCTCCTCTCCTCTCTCTTTGAGATATATTGGAACATTGTAATGATCCTTCCGCAGGTTCACCTACGGAAACCTTGTTACGACTTT